>NC_081189.1:5814765-6002265 GCF_902713425.1 Acipenser ruthenus
CATAATGCTAGCCCTGGACAGGACAGGAGGATTAGTAGGGGCTGCGGAGGTAAGGCAACGCTCACATTCACCTGTGAAAAGTCTTTACGGATGCTCTGATAAAATAAATAATATTGTATTAAGTCGTTATTTATTAGCTGTTAATTGCTAGGTTTAGTCTGGTCATTATTCAACAGGTAGCACTCCTCTAAAAGCTAACCGCTCTTTATATAGCAAGATACATTTCAAACAGCCTAAAAGGTCAGGGGGCTAAGTGAGGACTATTTTGGTGAGATTAAAGTCAGAGTACTGGAGATTTCATTTGCCAATTAACCTTTAACTTGATTACCTTCCTCAGATAAAATGGAACATTCTAGGTCCCAATTCAAAAGAGGTTTTGCCATCAGTAAACACAGACATTGGTGAACCTGTGAATGGATCATTCCATTTCAGAGATGGGGAGGGAGGAATCCGAACCATCGACCTGAAGATCTTCCCTCATGGAGACGTGGAAGTGCAGGAGACTTTCATTATCAAGCTGAGCCTGCTTTCAGGGGAAGTGGACATTGACCCGAGGGCAGGCAATGTCACCTTAGTAGTAAGTAATACTACAAGTTGTATTTAGAGAAAAAAGGCATTGTAAGTAAACATTTACACTTCCAGTTTCTGTATGACGATTCATCTTGGTACACCTAATTTGGTCTCCAGTAAGGTAGATGTAGTCCACAGTGCTAACCAGGGTCAGTGAAACCAGAAGGTCTAGCATCTTACCATCCTAAAAGTAAAAACAGATTAATGTAACCAGCCACTTCTGTCCAAAAACTTTAATGTAAAGAACACATATACTGTACGTATTGGTTTGATTCCATACAGTAGATTGACTTTGACTCCATCTCGTATTGTGTCCTCTCGGCAGACTGTTATCTCCTTGTACACTCAATGCCATTAGTTGACATGAATTGTCACGGCCTAAATTAAAATAACTGCAGAGTGAGAACCCAATAGCAGACTCATGTTGTTATTGTGAGGCAGTGTTGAATGCTCTTGCTGTACACGTCGCCTTTCTGATTCTCTGTCTGTTATTTTAGATCCAGAAGTTTGGAGATCCCAATGGAATAGTCCAGTTCACCCAGCAGTCCCTGAGACAGATGACCTACATGGAGCCGAGCTCTGCAGAGGGGACGCTGAGTATCACATTCCTGGTCACAAGGGTGCAAGGAACAATGGGGAACATTATGGTAAATCTACAAATCAGATTTTATTAGTGGGGCTAAAATATGTTTCCAAGTGAGTACACTAAAATGAATGTTATGATGTATACCATGATATGGTGGATATCATGTACAGAAAATGAACACAAATTGCTGCACCTGTACTGAATGCTATTGTATTCATTTAGTGAACTTGTAGTTGCTCCAGCCCCACCTTACTAGGCAGCATTGACCTCATATGCTCTTCATTGTGCAGGTGTTTTGGGAGCTGCACAGTGATTCTGATGTAACAGGAGACTTTGGCTCAGTGCGCGGCTCGGTCACTATTCCTGACATGCAGAGGTCGGTGGAGATAACCGTCCATCTTTTACCTGACGATGTTCCAGAACTAGACGAGGAGTGCACCCTCCTGCTGAGCTCTGTGGAAGGGGGTGCGGAGCTGGACGTTAACAAGAGCTCCACCAGGTTTACTGTGAAAGCTAACGATGACCCACACGGCCTCTTTGCAGTATATTCAAACAGGCAGTCTGTGAAAGTGGGGCCAGAGCTGAGCCGCCACATTCTCCTGAACATCACCCGCCATGCCGGGGCCTTTGGAAACGTGACCGTGGAGTATAAAATCACAGCTGACGGCCAAGGCCAGGACTTCTTCATGGACACTGTTCTGGGAAGCCTCTTGGTTAAAGATGGTTCTAGCTTTGGAACTAGTGTAATGCCAATAAGTAATCAGGTAGGTGTCATTGTGTTTGAAATTTGAATGCCCTCTGGTGCCTATTTTATTATTTTATTTTCAAAAAGATTTTGTTGGCTGAAGAGTTGTGTATTTTTGCAGGGTTTTGTCAAACAATATATATTAAATATGAATATGATATTATAATAAGGTTCAATAGATGCTTATTTTGAAAAGTTGTGTCATACAATGTATATTAAATATGAATATTATATTAAAATAAAAACTTTCGCTTTACTTTTCATTTGCAACACATTTACCTTGGTATACAACTAAAGCTAGTTGACCATATTTAAATAAATAATATATATTGTGTTAATCTCTATTTCTGTATGGCCCTGTAAATTTCCTGGCACATATATATTTTGATTTGTATTCTAGCTTTATTACTGGTAGGTAGGGGACACCTTTTACAGAAAGGCACTAATATGTTGCCATGTTCTTTTGAAGGTTTTCTTTGCAACTGGGTTTAACTTCACCATTCAGCTTTCCAACGTAAGCCTAGTGGGTGGGAGCTTCAGCAACCCCCCTTACATTCAGATGGAAGCAAAGACTGCAGTGGTGTCTGTCCCTGAAGAGGCAGCGAACTCTGAGGTATGCCTTTTTTTCCCCTGCAGGTGCAGCTACTGACCACTAGATGGCAGAACAAGATAATATTCATTCAGATGTCAGCAGCTGCCTAACAACTTGGGTATTAAAACTTAACAACTTTAAATCTTTAAAGGTCACTGTGACAGGGTGCTCGTGTCACGTGTGTGGGTAACGGCTGCTAGGCAATACAGAGAGACATGGGGCGTAGAGCTGAAACGCTGCTCAGGCGCACAGGAATTATTAATACAAAAGAAAGTAAATAAACAGGTCATGTGACGCTACCAGCGATGGTAACACACAGAGGACACATGCAGTAAACTGTACAAAAGGCAAAATAAAACAAAAACAAAAACTACAAATAAAAGGTGCCACACAGGGTGCGCTCTAGCCTTATAAACGAGGCGTCCTGCTCCAGGAACCGGCTACACAACGTAACCGTCGCTGTACATTACTTGGGATCACTATCCCCTAAACTATTATTATTATTATTATTATTATTATTTATTTCTTAGCAGACGCTAAACTAACCTACTTCTGCTTCATACGGCCTTGGCTGGACATTGCCTTCACAAGCACCGCTCTCTCCTCATGTGTGTGCAGCGCCTCTCTCTGAGGCATGGCGTTGCAGTCGCCCCGAGCGAGATCAACCGGATGTTTTTAAACTGACGGACACTCAGTCGAGACCTGCCCACCTGCTGATTGAGGACCGGCACAGCCAATCGCTTGCTGCCCTTCCTCTCAACCAAACCCAGCAGGTAGCAAGTCCCAATTGAGCACCCATCTGTACACAATCAACTAATCAAACAAAACAACAGCAAAAAGGCACACAATAAACCCATTTCCACATATAAATTACACCAACACTAATTCCCACATGTGCAGGGCAGTCGCCCTGCCACAATCACAAAGAAGTGCCTTTTGTTAAAAAATCACAAAACACAGGGGAAATTTAGCAAGTTTAGCAAAGATTCAAAACAGGAATAATACCGGTAATCTGTTTGGGTTTGGTCTGATGTTCTCTAATGGAGAACAATGTAATATCTGATCTAAAATAAGAGAAGGGTTGGGTAAAATGAGTGCTGCAGCTGCTGAGACATCTCCCCGGTGCGTTTGGTATCCTGCAGAAGTGTAAATGGGATTGTACCACACAGACCCACAGCTCAGTATCCTGGTATGGCAGGTTGTGCACCCCATTGAGTCTGGGCTGCAATGTGCTTATCTGTAAATCCAGTTAACTGAAGCTTAGAGACCGTGGGACATGTTCAATGTGTTTTATGCTGTGTTTGTTATCCCAATTAAATGATCTTCATATCTGGTTGGGGACTGTTGGTGTGCTTAGACCAGTTCCTAGTTTTAGTTTTAGTTTAATTATTATTATTTATTTTTTTTGGTAATAGTCAGAATTGCATATGAATTTGTTAGTGGTGTTACTTTCTGATTAATTTGCTCGGTGTTAAACACTTAAAAACATTTAAACTTGAACACAGTAGGAATATTTGTAACCAATCAGAAAAGCCATGATAAATAAGAAGCCCTGCATCAGTATTTAATAAATAATTGCAACGTGCATTGATGTTTTGGACTGCGTATGCACAGCATTGAATTGCATTTGGGAAAAGCTGAACGTAGAAACGGAAACCATCTCTGTTTAACGCTCTTGTTTTGGATTGTGCTGTTTAGGTTGGGTTTGATTCAGTGGCTCTTCAAGTCTCTGACTCCACAGCCAGTAGCTGTGCTGCTGTCATTTCCAGGGTAGGCTTGTATGGAAATGTCTTGGTGGAGTGGAGTAGCGGGTACCCACCTGGGCAGGAACCTGCGGGCCTCCAGCTTGGCCATATCACACCTACATCCGGTGAGTAACACTGAAGCAATGACACCCAAAACAGAGGGGCAGTAATGTGCCTAAGCCAAACATGCTTTATTGTGTTTAGCAGTTTAACTTTTGTTGCCAATGATGAGGTGTGGAAGGATTTCAAATATTACTAGCAGCTCCTGTTAAGTGGTTTTTGTTAATGTTTTATTTGTGAAGGTTATTAAGGATAACTGTATGGACAGCTTGTAAGTTTTCAATTCACTGACAGTATATTTTTATTTGTATTTTTATTTCTGGTCTCTCAACCCTGACTACCCTGCTATAGTCCTATGGCACATGTTTTATCAATCCATTTTTATTAAAGGTGTGTGCTCTGTCTCCTCAGGGACTGTCACATTGGCGCATGGTGATAGGAGCAGATCTGTGCCACTCTCTTTAGTTTCCAATGTGACTGGAGCGGAAGCGTTCGCAGTGCACCTGAAGGCAGTGCACTCCAACTCCTCCGGTGGGGCTCGGCTCAGGTATCTGCATCACACAACACTGGAACATATGCGTTGGAAGATACTTAGGCAGGACACACATCTTGTGTACAGAGGTTACTGCTAGAGGTGCAATCAGCAACCAACTTTGTAATCGAATATCTCATAGGTGATCATAGACAACAGTCGATGCATTGAAACACTGAAAGCATGCATGTACACAGTAATACAATATATTCATTGGGAAAACGATATTATTAAAAAGCAGGGGGGAAAAATGTAGATTCTTCAGGAAATACAACAAAAAAAAGCTTGTGCAGTAATATGATATATACAGTATGTAGGCATGAGGCTCCGAATAGGGCACCAGAGCGATTAAACAATCAACCAATGCTTAATGGAGGTAACACTCATTTCTATTTCTCTTTTCCTCCAGGTCTGGTTTTACTACAGCAGAAATCGAGCCTCTGGGAATCTTCCAGTTTGCGCCAAACTCCAGACAGCTCGTGATTGAGGAAGACGTCCAGACAGTCACCTTGTATGTTCAGAGACTGTTTGGTTTCCGTAGCAACCGGACCAGTCTGACCTACCTGACGTCAGCAGGAAGTGCCAAACCTGTGGAAGACTTTGAGGCCGTCCAGAATGGAGAGCTAATTTTTGAGTCTCGTCAAACGGAAGCCTTTATCAGGCTGTCTGTACTGAACGATAACATTATGGAGGCTGATGAAACTTTCTACGTAAACTTAACCAACGTGGACGTTTTGAATGGCCGGCCAGCTTCCCCGTATCTGAAGCCACGGCTGATCCCAGAGTCCAGTGTGGCGTCAGTAACAATTTTGGCCAATGACATCATCAACGGCTTGCTCAGTATTGGGCCTACGTTGGTGCATGCTGTGGAAGACACAAACAACAGCACACTGCGAGGGGTGATGCTTCGGGTGCGGAGGACTGTGGGCTTCACTGGGGTCATAAGGGCAAAGGTTAAAACCTTTGGGGAAAAAAGTTTAACTTCTGGACTGCAAGGAACACCCTTTGAGGGCAACCGGACGGATGTGAACCATACCTGGGCCAGGGAGGGAGAGGACTTTGAGGAGCAGACGGTGATGATTACACTGCTGGAAGGAGAGAGGGAGGCTGATGTGTCCATTGGAATCCTGGATGATGAGGAGCCAGAGGGGCAGGAGGTGTTCTTCGTCTACCTCGCCAGCCCGCAGGGAGGGGCTCAGATTGTGGAAGGGAAAGATGAGAATGGATTCATGTCCTTCACAAAGATTATCATCTTAGGTGACAGTTTGTCTTGTTTTTATGTATTTTTTTTTGCTGGCCGAATTGCAGTTTATTGAACATTTCTAATTAACTGTTGTCCATTTCAGGAACCGTGGCTGTCAAGTGGCAAAATATATAACATATAAAAAAAAGTGGTAATGTCCAGTGTAAATTAACTGACTTCTGTTTCCATTTCAGGAAGTGATTTTCAGAATGGCATTGTGGGCTTTAGTGTGGAGTCTCTGGCTGGGCTGGTGCTGGATGAAGATTCAGAGAACAGGAAGGTGGTGCTCACTGTTCAGAGACAAGAGAATAGGTATGGAAATAAGATACCTGACTGTCAATAGGGATACATAAAAACAATGTCCTAACAGTTAAACTCGAAGACACTGGGGAGCATATTCACAAAGCATTTACCTCATTCAAATGTTGGGGTTAAAAGGCTTTAAAAAATAACCCAGGAGGTTCATTTAGATTTCCTAAAAGCACAGTAGTTGTTTCTCGCCAGTTCTGTAACATTTCCAGTTTGTTTTTCATATAACACAAACGGATTCACGGTTTTAAATTATCTATCAAGATGACCCCGGATCACACAGTTTTCTTCAGAATAGGTGATTCAGTGACTTTGTATGCTTTCAGATGTATCTTTCACTACTGGTACTTCAGTTGTGCTAACATAGTACATTATTTCTAGCAGTTTTATAAACAGGGGCTTCATTTCCTGACTTCTTTTTTGACTTTTAGGGTCTTTGAAGATGTAGCAGTGTCCTGGCGGGTTACATTCAATAAAACCAGCGTTTTACTCCAAAACAACGGAGTGAACCTGACCAGTGAACTGCTGTCCATCGCAGGAACAACCACCTGCCACAAGGGGGAGACGTTGTGCTTCTTTAGCCTGGAAATCAGACCTGACAAGGTGGGTGAAACTAAGAGGAGGACCATTTAGCCTATGGTAATAACTGACAGCAATATCAACCACTTGCCATACTTTTCCTTAAGCTCTTCTTTTAAAATGTCTTTCGCTCGCTCTTATTTTTTTGGCAGCGTTTACCATGTTTGAAATATATAACAGATTATTATGATTTGATTTTACATTCCCCATTGACCTTTTGTTTGTAATTAATCTTAAAAAATTAAATGTCAAAACCAAAAACAATTTCTGGTGTTACACCGATTAATTTGTTCTGGGAAGATATTTGAATGCTTGTGTCAAGTATCCCAGAAATCCAACCTCTGCTCTTGCAATGTCAAGTGTGGCCTCATTATGAATGTAACTGTTCAGTATAAACATACACTGCATTTCAGCTAAAGTGAATGTGCAGTAAAGATCTGTGGACCCTGGTGATTGGACTAGGGGATTGGAGAAATAAAGGAGCTAGAAAGCAGAGAAGGGAAGGCAGGTTGTGGCTGAAGTCTGTGCTGATAGGTGTTCTTCAGGAAGCACCTGAGGAGTGAACACATCAGCCTTTTCACATCTCCATGGGTAGCTCCCACAGAAGTGAAACATTGAGTTTCACCTTTATTTTGCAACAGCTTGCCTACCAAAACTGCAATAAATGTTAAGAGTTAGAAACATATTAGCAATAACCTATTCTATCCCCCACGAATACAGTGTACCGTAGAGTACTGGAATAAGGCATAGGTGACCATGCATTGGAACACAATCAGGAATGAAGAAAAACAAATTGTAATTCCATGACAATCCACTAGAGGTCTACCTAGAGCTGGTTTACAGATAAAAGAGAAGAACATGTTGTTTTTCATTAATGGAAGCTGTGTAATTACTGCAATCTTTATGCAGTGTCAGTAATTTAAAATGTAAGACATGTTGAACAAAATATGTCTACAGTAATACAACTGGTACTTCTATTCTTCATACTGTGTTATTTATAAGTCACTATGCTGTGTCAGAATTGAAACACAATTACAACTTAATGCATCCTTATGAATTCCAATAATAACTAAAAGATATTCAATAAAAGAAAATGATGTCTCAGTTCATACGGTATGCAGCAAAATTGACACCAAAATCACAGTCCGTTCCACAGCATCGCATTCTCAAGTGTTTCGTGCTTTCTTCTTTTCACTGTGGGCAGGTACCAGAGTTTGGGTCCTGGTTTTTGGTTGAGCTCTACCAGGTGGGTGCCGGAGCCATGATCAACGACAGCGGCAGATTTGCCAACATCACAGTTGTGGAGAGCGATAGCCCGCAGGGGCTGCTCCTCTTCGCTGTGGGCTCCCGGCTCCCTGTGGTCCATCAGAAATCCACCCTCCTCAGCCTGCAGGTGATCAGAGAGTCCAGCACTAGCTCCCTCATCTCTGTCAGCTACAGCATGCAGGTCAGTCAATCAACCACATTTCTGCTTTTACAGATTCATCTTTGCAGCGCCAGAGACAGAATTTGCTGGCATTGCAGTGCAATGGGATATCAAAGACGACCTTCTCAACTGTTTCTAGCACCCAGACTTCCTAGCTACTCTGGCACAGACTGTGTGTTTTATTATTATTATTTTCTATAATCGACTCTACTAAAAAGAAATACATTCCTCTTAAGAGTGATTTCTTACAGTATTTTGGGTGCTCTGAATAGCTATCCACTGAATAGTTCAAGTCTAGTAATTAGCATCAGTGAACTCTAAATAAGTCCAGATGTTTTGTTGCGTGCTTGAGTTCAAATCAGCCCTGCCTTCCCACAGAACACCACCTATGCATCTGAAGCTCAACTGCTGGCAGTGTACATGGAGCATGTCCAAATTAGAGCACGATTTGAACCAGTGACCTAACCTGAGTTTCCACCTGTTGAACACTCATTAGAAATGATGTCTTTTGACTTTGAAGTAATTACGGTCATAGGGGCTCAGTCTGCTTTGTTTTCAGTGGTGCCTGTGATGTCTGAGCTCTGTGTACTTGTTAGTGTGTGCTGGGGGCTGCATTAACAAACTGAATTTGGCTCACAAACACAAGCGACTGGCTTGACGAATCTGTTGGCGGATAGCTTTGCTAAGGTCAGAGCCATCTGGCACCGTCTCCTGTGCTGTGTGCTGCCGGCAATGTTAGATCATTATACTGTAAACAAGTGCTGCGTGGCCGATCACTCTGGTGCCTTTCATCAGTCACAATGAGATGTTTTTTTCAGCTAGTTCCACGGGTTCTGGGTGCTCCAGTAACCATTTCCACTGCTACTCTGGGGGTATTCAAAATAGTTCAAGATAATATGAGTTTGGGATTTGTCACCAAAACTGTAAAACAGAGGGTGCCGCCAATTAAAATGTATATTCTGTTTAGGGCTGCAATGAAGGGTACATTTTGACCTTTGACTATCAGAACACATTCCTGAAGGAATGTTCGAACCTTCAATGGTACTAATTTGCATAATTTACTGGTGACGTCACCATATTTGATTGAAAATCCTATTATTTTACAGGTAATCCATATAAATGGAATAAAACATTCACATGTAGATTAAAAGTATGTTACATAGAACACAAATCATGTTTTTATAATTTAAATAAAAAATATTTACACATAATTGAGCCTGCTTGCGACATATACAGTAAGCTTTATTTAACAGTCACCGTTCCATGCAGGTTATCAGTCACATTTTACTACTACTAAAATGTTAATAATACTAATAATTATATGAACTTACACTTGTCAAATGGTAATGCCTCCATGATACGAGTCGCTTGCATAGTTTGCATTCAACTTTTTTTTGGGTTGTGTGGGCATTTAACAAAAAAAACCCAAACAGCAGAGGGGTTTCGAGACATTTTTTTAAATACAGCTTACGCTATACAACGCTTTACTGTCGAGATGGTGAATGAAGAAATTAAAGGTTTGCCACTAGTTGAATTGACAACAGAACTGGCAGAAGGCACAGGTGTCATTGTCCATCCATCAACAGTCCAAAGCACCTTTGACCATTGTTCCATAGTCCAATTTCTGTGTTCTTGTGCATATTTTAGCCTTTTAGTCTTGTTCCCCTTTCTTAACAGAGGGATTCTTACTGCAACACATCCTTTAAGCAAGTTATTTCACTCAATGTTTTTCCTTCTTTATGTAAGTCAAGGTTGTTATAATAGTAGAAAACACTACTGGAGGCTTTGAGTAAATTGTTGATGCTCATAATGCAGAGTAGAAAAATGCAACATGTCTAAGACTTTTGCACAGCAGTGTATGTAAATTCTCAAGTGTTTCATACAGACTGACGGACAGCCTCCATCTATCCCCAAGATTATGACGAGTCCTGTAGCTGTCAATGGGAGTGAACAGTTGTTTCCATGGCAATCTGCCTTAGCTGCTGTGACATTGGTTAGCAAGTGCAATAAATAAAAAAATAACATATTGTGCAGAGCGGTTCTTCTACATTTTGTGCATGTTTACTTAATGCAGCAGTCTGATTTTATCCAACTATTTTCAATGTATTATGACATCTCACATCAAGTAATCATCTAATCCAGAAACAATGTTTAGTATGAGAATGACATCAAATCATCTGCAGTCACACACAAAACAAAGGTATTCTTCTATGAAGAATAGGGTTGTGTACTGGCTACTAAAAATAAATTGTTTGCCATGCAATGATTTATGGAATGCATGAAAGTATACATTTTTGTTACAGAAAGAAATGTGTTGTTTATATCACATGATTTCCCCTTTATTCTACACAGGAGCTCAAGAAAGCTGAGACAGTGGGACACACTACAATCTTGCCAGCTGTTGCGGGGATGGATTTTGTGAAATCTGAGGGGGTCCTTACTTTCGAAGCTGGGCAAAGAAGTGTGTTGATGGACATTACCCTGACCCCTGACCAGGCCTCGTCCAATCCCCTTCCCAAGAGGTTCCAGGTGGTCCTGTATAACCCCACAGGGGGCGCCAGAGTCGACCCCGAGTTCAGTGTTGCCAACGTCACCATCGTGTCAGACCCAGAGACTCAGGCTGTGTGGGCTCTGGTGGAGCAGCTGTACCAACCCCTGGATGATAGCATATTGAACCGAGTCCTGCAGAGCCTGCTCAGCAAGATCATGACAGAGGTGACAGGGGAGCAGCTGAGTGCTGTGATTAACGTATTAGAGAAGGTAAGGGTCTCGCAAGGTGTGCAACTGCCAGAGTTGTTGACCATGGTCCGAGCACAATCATCCTCACAAATCTGTGGATCTGTTTATCGAGATCCCACAGGAATGAGTAGCATTCAGTGTGATTCTTCATCCTTTTCCCTCACTGTCTGCTCTCAGTGTCTGCTCTCACTGTCTGCTCTCAGTGTCTGCTCTCAGTGTCTGTTCTCAGTGTCTGCTCTCAGTGTCTGCTCTCACTGTCTGCTCTCAGTGTCTGCTCTCACTGTCTGCTCTCAGTGTCTGCTCCCAGTGTGTACACATGCTTAATGCAGGATAGCAGTCCCTTTTCGTCACACAGGACCACTTGCATTGTGGACATTCTGGCATCATATCGTCTGGCAAACTTCAGATGATGTGATTTTGATCATCGAAAGGATGTTAAGGAAAATTTCAAAAATACTTAAGTTCATTTTGGGGTTTGGGTTTGTGCACACCCCTGTTTTAAACAACATATATGGGTTAGTTAGCAGGGGAATATTTTAGGTGATACATATAATTCAGTTCTAATTTCAAGATCCCAACCTCTGTTCTCGAGCCAAATTCCTCTATGAAAAACAAAAATAATAATCCACCTCAATCATTTGACTAGAAAACTAAAATGGCATCTATTCTGTATCATTATGGTTTATTCATATGATACCCTGTTTAGAACAGGATTAATCACAGTCTAAAATGTTACATTATCCTGGCAATATGTATTTTTTTACTCTCTATTTTTACCTGCTTTAATGAAACAATATTCTCTGTGGCTGAGATTTAGCTGTATCTTGAGAACCACTTGTTCAATTGTAATTAAACTTGGTAAGGACAGTCCTTTTCACATTCTTCTGGGTGATGGCCGAGCGTACAAAGAGAAATAAAACCATTTGAATTGCACAGAACCAGACCAATCATATGTGAGTAACTGCAATAAGAACCAAGAGGAGTGGTTCCAAACATCATGATCTTCTTTTAGAAGTTTGCACATTGTTCTTTGCACAGGAAGGCATGGCCTCTATACACATGATAAGATGTCCTGGGCTTCTGCCAAACCTTTAACGATGATTGCATGAGTTCTCATAAGTGATTTATAATGTGTTATATAGACCCTTGGCATGGGTATGTATGTATTTATTTTGATTAAAATACAAAAGCGACATCACTGTCTGTTATAAATACCACACACACACACAACAGAGTAGCTCAGTACAAACTAATATGAGAAACATAAAACTTTATCCTATAAATCCTAGCTAATAAACTCTTTAGTGCTGAAAGAAATCAGAGTGTGCTAAGTATTGGAACATTTAATAGAACGCATTACAAGTATCTACAGGCAGCTGTGGATGAAAAAGGTCAGACTTGTCAATTATTCTAAGTGTCTTAGTGTCTGCTGTTCTCAATCTGGAAGAATGCTTTGGCATTTAAACCAATTTATCACCTTGGATGTGTACATGCAATTTGCAAAAGCATGTCTGCTTTTTATATTCTTAAAATGCCATGTGTTTTATGAAGTATTATTATCCTGAGGCAACTGTCACAAACTTTGCCAAGGAACTTCTGTAAAAGTTCTATGAAAATTGTAATAGAATTGTAATAACATTTGGTCTAGACATTCTACAGCTATTGAAAGTATCAGCATCTGGGGGTAGATCTGTCGGTGTGTCTGTATGTTAAACAGGAATGCACCACTTGTTACCTAGGTGATTGCGGAAGGTGCGCAGACCCCTCTGGGGGACACCAGCAGGAGCCTGACATACGATATCCTGTGTGCGATGGCCAATCCCAGCCGCAAGGACACGCGGGGCCTGAGTCAGCTCTCGGAAATCGCTGAGAGGTTCTCCTTTTCTCTGCTAACTGGGACACAGTGTGGCTCGCAGGCTGAAAGGTACAGATTATTCTTCTTTGCACCTGGGTGTTAGCGTGTACTCACCCTGCGCACTGTGCTGTCATTTTAGAACTTTGACATGATCAGCTGCCAGCAATCTGAGCAGTCAGTCCCATCCATGCTTAATCTGCTCTGAAATGGTTAAAGAACAGGTGGTGTGTGTTTGGAATACAGTGTCACGGCTATCTTAGCTAATGTGTTTCTTCTTGTATATCATTTTTTGTTCCAATCATGATGTCCTGGTTAAAAGCACTGAATAACATAACAACTGAAACGTGTGTCTACTTGATCAATCAGAAAGCAGGATCCTACGCACAGCATGTGTGTCTTCATTCACTGCAATGAGCAAATCAAATCAAAACAAAGCTTGTGTTTGAGTACATAACGGCTGCATTAAAGCAGAACATAAAAACAAGATTGTTCTTGGCGATTAACGCAGAAATAAATTGTGGGTGTAAACAACTGTCTTTGTTTCCCAGTCAGAACATGTGAATACATGTCATGGTGACACCATCACCAGAAGCGGTTTAAAGAGTAAATAGCTGAACAAAAAAAAGCTGCTTACCTTTTAAGGCTAAATCTTGAAAACAATTTTCATGGGCATTTGTTATAACATGCTATTGTTCAGACTGCAGATATGGAGCATGGAATCCTACTTTTGCAGGACTGCCGCCTGGAACTCATTGTTACCAGCGGGCGAGGTGTTGCTGACTTACCTTATTACCGAAGCATTTATAAATCAAGCTTAGCTAGACCTATACATAGTTAATGACAGCAAGTAAAACTACATGAAGTCAGAAAGGATATCACGCCCTGTTTAAGTGGTGCAGTTCAATAAACCACATCTGCCAGGTTATATATGCAGTTTTTGTGACCAGATGGTATTCAAACTTGAGCCCCTCTGTTCTAGCCTGCCACCTGCCGATCCACTGACACCAACCTGAAGAAAATTAATTAGTAGTTCTCCCTGCTTTAGCTGACGCATCCCAATACTGGGCTATTAGGAATCTGTGAGCGGTGTGCCTAGCACATTCAGGTCAGCTGTAGAACAGACTAGTGCTTTCGCTCAGGTAGAGTTTTCAGCAGCAGCCATTAGAGGTGCAATGTAAAATAGTGGCTGCTGGTCTTTGCTGAATCAGGTTTATCAAATGTTGCTGATACATCTGGAATAAAATTCCCAGTGACGCCGGGCAGTCTGCGTCATGGGAAGACAAGAGAGGGGAATGTTTACAGAACAGAGCATGAAGAACATGCAGAGGGCTGTAAAGCCGAACACACGTGGGGGAAGCAACAGCTTGTTTCTGTCGCCCGTCATAAACAAAGGCAGTTTTAACTGTGCAGTCAAAATACAAGATAAACGTGTGAAGGAACGCTGTTGATCAGCTCCCTGTGGTTTGTGCTCTGTTAATTAATAGCGTGCTTAGAGAAGGATGGTTAGGAATGGCTGATCCAATGTTCAGTTTTAGATGACTAATACGTATCTGAAAGTCTGAACATATATAAGCCACTTTGATTGAGGTCAAACTGTAAAAACTAAAGCCTATGGGAGGAACAAACGAATAAACACATCAGTACTGTATGTCCAGTATTTATTTATTTTTAAACAATTGTTTATTATATAAATTAAACAGCAGTGTGGAGTAGTGGTTAGGGCTCTGGACTCTTGACCAGAGGGTTGTGGGTTCAATCCCCAGTCCCCGACACTGCTGCTGTACCCTTGAGCAAGGTACTTTACCTAGATTGCTCCAGTAAAAAAAAACAACTGTATAAATGGGTAATTGTATGTAAAAATAATGTGATATCTTGTAACAATTGTAAGTCGCCCTGGATAAGGGCGTCTGCTAAGAAATAAATAATAATAATATATGAATCTGTATTTCCACAACCAAAGCAGCACAGCATTGATTTTGGTCTTGAGTCAAATAGATAAACCTTCCTACTATCATCATCCTTGCACTGGTGGGTTTTTTTATACCATTTTTAAAAATGTCAAATGTTTTTCATTTACTTATAAACCTCGCCTTCCATACACGTTTTCCCACGCCCTCTAAGCAAGGTTTCCTGACTGACCAGGCAGCTCTTATTCACACAGACAGACAGTCTCAAATTGTGTGTGGAAAAGTAGCTTCCCTTTTTTGCACGGGGTCACTGTAAAAATGCTTCATTCTTCTATTCCTTCCTATTAAGTGTAATCCAGTACAGTCAGTGGTTTGACAGGACTATATATACAATGAACAAAAGCAAAACATCCCAAATAAGCCAGAACGCTGTTTTATATTTTAAGGAGATTTTTGTCCTAACTCTTTTAATGTTGTATTAAATGACAGTGCTATTATATTATACAACAGGGGCAAGACCATCTTAGACAGCTGCCCGTACATCAGCATCAAAGCCTACCACTGGTATCCACAGCAGATCAATGGACACGAGTTCAACGGGAAGAACGGGGATTCGTTGCGGGTCCCAGAGGCTCTGCTGGAGGTCCCCTCACTGGTCCCTGGTGACGTCTCCATAGCCAGCTGTGAGAAGGTCCAGTTCACTGAGTACAGCAGCCAGCAGTGGTTCCTTACCAGCAGTAAGCCAACTGCCCTCAACAACAAGGCAAGTGCAGCAATACCCGCATGGAGCTTTGAACTGCATGATCACACATCATGTAAGGAAAGCCATATTGACAGCGCTTACTGGATTAAAGTAATTTCATACTCAGAACTGTCATTTCAAAGATCACGTGGGCTGACTTTGTCAATATTGTAGTCTGAAGTGATAGTGTGCTAGAATCGTCCTGCTGCAGCAGAAGCTTGGTGAAGGAATCATGAAGGAGTTTAGTAATGTTGTATGTAATTGATCTAATTTATTAACATATAAAGGAATTAAACACAACTACAGTAATCCGTCGCGTATCTGACTGCAGTAGGACCAGAGTAAGGGTGGATATGTAAAGATGGATAAATGAATCCTGTTTTAAGTACCATTATACACAGCTGTAACAATTACTATATTCACTCAATTATTGTTTTGAGATTCAGCTTTTATTAGGGAGTGCCCCAAAATCTCTTGTTTAGAAAGATACAGGGTAGTAATGCTTGTGACAGAGTAGCCGTCTGCTCTTGCATTCGCTGCTGAGTGACAGGCAGGAGATCGAGACGGAGGTTGACGTTGATACGCCCCGCAGGTGAACAGGATTTATTTACATATCAACACACTGAACAGCTCATGTGACACTACCAGCAATGGCAGCACACGGAGCACATACAACACAGTGTACGAAAACTTTGGTGGGATCTACAATCTCTGAAGTAATTTTCTCTATTCAATAATAAACTAACGTTGCTGAAGAGATTGATCATGGCAGATAAACAGTTAGGGCGGGTACGTGACGGGCGGGTACGTGACGGGCGGGTACGCGACGGATGACTGTATTTATTCTAAAATGCCCAATAGAGCCCTACAGATGTGTGCCATCCCCCTTTGATAGCTGTGTAGTTCTGAATTGGACAGCAGGGGGCAGCAATGTAACAAGAAGCCATAGAAAAACAAGTGCATAGTATTAGGCTTCAATGAGAAAGTTAGTTTTAATCGATTTCACTGCTAAATGTTCTGCTAATTCTGAAGTTCTCTTTGCTTTCCCTTTTATTATTTTAGATTTTTTCTGTCAGCTTAGAGGGCCGTGGCTCCCGCCCTCTTGCAGACAATAGCGAGGTTACCTACCGTATCTATGCTGCAGAACGCCGGATCAAGCCACGCCAATCTCTGTGCCTTCTCTGGAACCAGGCAGCTGAAAGGTAGTCACTGAATCATGACTAGTGTCTTCAGGGTGTAAATCAGGGGTGTGCAATAACAGTCCTCAAGATCCACAGACCTCCTGCTCTTTGTTCCACATGTGCCCTCAATTATTTAAAAGAACCAATTGAACCTACTTCCAGGTCAGTTCATTTTTAAATGCTACTTTTAAAACCTGGAGGACTCCAGACCTGAGGACTGGATGGATTGGACTAGGGGTGGGCAGCTCCAGTCCAGGTCTTTGTTCTAACCAGGTGTTCCCTCTTTAAAGCAGGTAATTATTTCATTATACAGTACCTGTTAAATCTGGTGCAGAATGGTCCTCCATGACCAGAGTTGCCCTTCTATAGATTCAATGTTTAAACCTGCTGTGTAAATGTCTGTTTAACCGAGATAACGCAATTAAAGTGGTTTACAATGTATCAAGTAAACCTTTTTTTTATAGTTTACTGTTTAAACCTTTACAACATTAGCCTGTCGATTTCTGGACTGACAGCATGAATCAGAAACAAATTTTAAGCAGATAATGTGCAGACGTGTAAAAAACTAAAATACATTGAACTCCAGGATTACATTGTAATTATGGAGACTCTAGACTTAGAGCGACTTTTCAGTACCAAATGATAGAAGCTATGATACTACAGTTCTTTCCATCACAGTTCATTTCTTCTTTTTTTTTTAAAACAAAGGGTGGTGCAAGTCTGTTACAAGCAATTGATGTGTGCACTGCTGTGACTTGAGTCTACCATGCGTTTATATTTATGATATCTCTGAAACACAATTACAAGGCTGAGCCATGTAAAACTCCTCTGCCTGCTGGAACACGATGTGTTGCTCGTGGTGCCACGTTCCACTGATGCCCTTTCAGCTCTTTCCTTAAATAGTAGTCATTATTGATTTGAAGATTGCAAATTGGATAAAAGAAGCATTTGCCATTATTATCAGACCATTAACATGAGGATAACAAGACACAATAAAAGAAAATTAAAGACGCAGGCCTCAGACTCCAGTAAAATTCTGAAATAATGTTGTGCTACCATTTTAAAGCTGTTTTATTTTACATAAACATTTGTAGGAAACCAATGTATGTGATTTGTATTGTTATGTAGGATTTTTTTTAAAATAACCAGTAACCAAAACCAGATTGAGGACAGTATGTAAGAGAAAAGTAATAAAAAAGACTGTAGCTTTATTGGAACGTATACAATTATACTTAGATTTGGATTTAGTAGCATGTGCCACTGCTACTGTACATGGTTGTTAGCTAGGGCTTTTTATATTGATATTGCAATCGATTAAAATTCTTGTTGTAAATGTAAAGCAAAGTATAATAAAGAGTAGTGAAAGAACAGAGGTAAGCATTGCAAACCTCGGAAAGGTATGGAAAAGCACATTTAAAAACATGACACACCATAGTAAACTGTGGTAAATGCATAGTATAACCATGGGAAAAGCATGGAGAAACTGCAAAAAAAAAACCATTTGAATGTATTGTGGTAATCTTATAAGGGAATCATGTAGGTCTTCATTATGTTGTGTTTTTTTATATTAAAAGGTTGTGACTTTATTTCAAAGGGCACTATAAGTATACTGTGGGGCACTTTAGAACCTTCATGATCCCAGCTAGTTGGCGTGCCAGCAAAATCCGTGTTCTATATTTACATTTCACTGCCTGTGGGAAACAATGCAAGCATAGCAATCCTCTACTACGGTCAGAAATACAGTTCTAATTGCCTGTGCCTAAAGTAAATGGGGTGTTTATATTGATAGTTATCATAAACAAATCCAATTTGCTGTCGATCTGAAGAGAGAAATAATAATAAAAGTCAGTTTGCTATGTGGCTCGTTTTCAAGCCTGATAATCATCAACACTTCATTTCTGAATACAATCCCCTACAGGAGGTTAGAACATCTGTACTCATAGAAGCTGTTGCTCTATACTAGTTTTGGGGCTTTGCATTCTTCAGTTTTTCAAAGGGGAATTGAGGAAATGTTGCATTTTCTATTACTAAACTGAATAAACATCACGGATTGTCTCACGCAATCGGGTTCTAAGTAGAGCGCACAGTATCCCATGGGTAGATTTCAAGCAGCCTAAAGAATCTGAGTCCATAATACTAAAAACACATTTCAAATAATGTCTTATGTTTTTAGTTTATAACAGCATTAGTATCCTCTGCAGCTACCATTACCTTTACAAGATACAAGTCTGTGTAGTATTTGGCATGTTTACAGAACCTTGTTCATAAACACATTATATTATCTTTAGATTATTGATCTTGCCTTTCGTTTAGAGCCCGCCCCTTCAGCTCTGGACACTTAACTGTAGCCAGGGTCAGTTATCTAACAGGTACTGACTGATGCATTGATAGTAATGATTAATAAGAATAGAAGCCTGCTACTTCTACAGAGAGCACTACACTGTCTTGTTTGACTTGTAAGTTTGGCTGAAAGCCTGTCTTCAGCATTCTGAGATTGTACAAGCATGGCCAGTGAGGAGGGAGGAAGTAGTTAGGGGAGGTAGGAATGTCCAAGGCCAACAACAGTGCCTTAAAGATTAAAAGCAATATGCACCAGCAAAGCTTGTAAGCATGTGAAACCGGCCCGTATTTAGCAGATGGTGGATCCTGAACTAATCCTCTTTTCCTAGAATTGAAGGCAGAACTGTTCCACCTAAGCCTCTCTGTGTATTCATATCTGTGTATTTTTTAATTCCCAGCTGGTTATCGGACACTCAGTTTTGCCGGGTGGTCGATGACACTGCTAATTTCGTGGAGTGTGCTTGCTCACACCTGTCCATCTACACGGCCTACGCCCAGACGGACAACCTCTCCTCCTACAATGAGGCCTTCCACACTGCAGGGTTCATCTGCATTTCGGGTGTGTATTACAAAACTTAAAGCCCTGAAACACACTGGATACTGTAGAAACAACCCCAGAGTATGCCTTGTAAAAATGTCCTGTTGTAAAAGCATAGCAAAGTGTCATAAAGTACAGTGAAAGCATGGTAAAGCAAAGGTAAGCATTGTAAAGCCCAGAGAGGTATGGTATAGCATCTTATACAGCATGGCCTTTCTGTGCTGCAAATGAAAAAATGCAGTCTGGATTTTCATTAAAGAACAATATTTGTCAACTGAAATGCATTTTATGACAGTAGAATATTCAGGTTATAATGGGAAGTCCTGAAAGTTTATTAAGTTAGTGTTTTAAAGAAAGTACTGTTGCATTCAAAACACCTTTAAAGAAAATGAAACCCATTTCACTGAGTTCAGAGTCAAAAATCATTAAGAGGTCTAGGGGCAACGTGCTTGACAAGAAAATGGTAAAAAAAAGGAAGTATGGTTTGAAGGACCACTCTTCTCAGTTATATTTTTTTTGTTTTAGTAAAACTTGGTGATATTTTTTTAACAGAATGTTATTAACAGTTAGTTAACTAAAAAAAGGGACCAGTAAAATAGTGTTAGCTATGGGTGTGTTTAGAACAGTTACCTACACCAGGGGTTCCCAAACTGGGCCCAAGTGGGCTGCGGGAGCAATGACATGCATTTTATATATATGAAAATGAAATAAAATCCTAATGAAGAAAAAATAAGATTCAAATGAAAAAAGAACAATTTAGATTAAGTTTATTTACTGTGTTACAGGTTTAAAATGTTTTTAATTTGTCAGTGCTAATAGTGGGCCGCAGTGCCTAATGCAAATGAACAGGTGGGCCTCAGGTAAAACAAGTTTTGGAGCCCCTGACCTACACCAGAAGAGCAGTGTTTCTTAAATGGGTATTTTTCTGTTTCTTTCCACAGGATTTTCCCTGGCCATTTTGTCCCATCTGTTTTGCTCGAGATTCTCAATGTTTGCTGCCAAACTCCTCATGCACATGATGGTGGCCTGCCTGGGGACTCAGGTGAGTGACTTCACAGATTGCAGGATGAGGCTTTGCTGTTGCGTCAGCTGTGTTTGAAAAGACACATATCAAACCATATTCAGGATAATACAACGCAAATGCTTTGTACCTCATTGTCCAGCTTGCTTTGAAGAACGGTCAGCATTCTGGGTGTGTGCATTGTGAAGTGAGAGAAATGGTTAAAAGTGTCCATTAGGTTAGGAAGCATCCACTGCTGTCTGGATTTGTCATTGTGTTAATAAAAGCATTAGAGCCAGCAAGCTTACACCTTTGGATTCCCCACTCTCCTCCTGTTTCTTCTCTGTGTCCCCTCTTTCTAAAGCTGCATGTCCACAGTAGGTCTCTATTACCCTTTAAACCTGGTGGCTTCAATGCTCTTCCCTGGTATCGCATTCCATACCCTCTTCATGTCAAACGTTTCTGTCCAGATTACAATGATCTGATTTCTAGATTAGGACCCTTGCTATAAAACTCTTCACCAGTTGTCTGAACCTACTTAATTTTTGTATTTTTAGAGGCTATTATTTAAGACTTTGAACTTTCACTGCTTTATTAATGCTCCTAATTATTCTTCCCTGGCAACAGCGATATAGTGAAGGCAGCCATACATATTGTATATGCAAAAAATTTTAGAAATCCACTTTTCCAATTGTTATGAAACTTGTATATTCTTTAGCACAAGTTATTGACCGTTTCAGAAGGGGGTCATACCAAGTGTCCTCTTTCACATATGACAATATAAAATCAATAACCTGCTAGAATCTTGGATGGCCTTCTCTGTACCAAAGGCAGATGCTCATCCTTTGATGCTATGGTCTGAAGCCCAAAACTACACACGCAATGAGTGAGATCTGATGTCTGTCTTCACCTTAGGTTTTATTCTGTCCTACTGCCAGTGTGCCTCAGCACCTTGTTTGTCTTTTTCACGTGTACTGCAGAGTCCACTTTCAGTAGAAGTGGAGAAGATTTGGCCAACAGAAATATTTCTTAGGCCCACCAGATGGCAATAAATGGTTTTGCAAAGAGAGAGAGATGTGAAACAGATTTAAAAAAAAAAAAAAAGAAATGTTCACTGAAAACACATTTTGGTTGGTTAATCTAAAGAGACCAGGGTCCATCCTGACAACAAAACAATTTTTTAACAAAGAAACAGCAGGTAATATATAATGATGTGTTGTTATTGCTAGTCAGATTTTACTGTTGAAAGCTCAGCAGAAGTGACACGATGGATTTTTAATGGGATAGGTTTTTTGCACTTGGAATTTTCCACTGAGACCGACAGGGAAAAACACAAGACAACCTTATTATATTGTGCTGAGCTCTCTGAAACAAATGGGTGGCTTCCTTTAGTGTGTGTGAAGTACAAGTGTGAAGGTGCACAGAACACAGGTGCAGTTTTGTGGACTCAACTGACAGGATATAACATATATACTGTGTATATATATGTGTGTGTTTATATATATATATATATATATATATATTTTTATTTTATTTTTTTTCCACACTCCCAGGAGCTTCACGCATGAGCTTGCCTTATATAATTCAAATATACACCATATTGCCACTGCTTATGCCATTGTGAGTGTTATGCAAGTATACACATCTGTGCAGGAAAATACTTTACACAAGGTTCCCATGTATTTGTCAAAATACAGGAACATTTCTAAATTCACGGAACAGGAGCAAGGGCTCGCGGAGGTGAGACCGAACCGATCAGCTTCCAAGGCTGGGAATTAATCAGTCAATCAATCAATCAATCTTTATTTTATATAGCGCCTTTCATAGTGGACCACCATCACAAAGCGCTTTACAAGATAGTGAGGAACAATGCATAATACATTAAATACAGTGAAATACAGGGCACAGGGCACAGTAAACAACAAGCGTTTCTTCCCCCAAGGGGAAATGAAAAGAAGGATAGAGGATACATTTGAGAAGACTAGAAGAAGTCGCTCCGACTAACAAGGAACGCCTGTGCTTTGGGAGATCGGCACGGCCAGACCTCTGAGACAAAGGCATGTGGGGTGACAGAAATTCTGAAAGAGAGAAGGAAATGAACATGCAAAGAGCCAGAGAGGAACACAGGCAGAGATGAAAGCAAGTTTGTTAGTAAAGAAGACAGGGTTTCCCCTTGGCTCAGGGAGAGCCGCCCTCTCAGAGGGAGGACCCCTCTCAGAGGTGAGACAGAACCAATCAGGGCTCCAAGGCTGGAGAGCATGTATGCTGACCCCAGGGGGAACCTGGGATGATTGTTAAGATTTGGCCGGGGATCCCCTCTGGCTCTCAGAGAACCTTCCTCTTGGAGGCTGAGGCCAGCTCGGCTGGGCCTAAGGTTGGGAAGTGACGCTGCTTGCCCCCAGAGGGAGACCGTTCCATTTGGAGGAGGAGGGGAGGAAGGTAGAAAATGCAAAAAACAGCCAGATGAGTGTTCGACCCAGGGCTTAAATAGGGAGGTTAATTGATAGATTAGCTTAATTGTTAGAGTGGCGTGATTAACTAGGGAGGAGCCCCTGCACCTGCTCCCTGAATAACACCTCAAGGTTTCAATTAAATGAAGCACTTCTCCTAATACAATCTATATTGAGATATGTTTCCCTTTTTTGATTCTGGTGGAGAAGTTATAGAACTGGATGTTAATGAAAACAAGAAGTACAGTTTGCTGTACCTGCCCTTACAGAAACGTTCCCACTGAATTACACTGAAATTCCACACAGTGAACCTAATATGGAAGGAAGCACATGGATACTGAAGTAGTACTGCAATCATTAGGTATATGATACCTGTGGTACAATTATATCAATGGCTAATTCCACTGTAGCTGTCTTTGTGCAGCCATTGCCTCTTAGTTGTAAATCACTGTACAACAGAGATTGATTAAAGAATAGGAAACTCTTGCAATATATCCATCACATTCAATAACAAAACAAAATGTTTTTTAACCATGTGTACGGTTCATGTACCGTCTGAGTTACAGGTTTGAAAAAATTCAAGAACAGATCAGAGGCTATTAAGGCTTTGCTCACTCCAGTCTGCTTTCAGAATTCAGAATTAAACCGTATTCTCAATTATGAGTCATTAAAACTCATCTGCATCCCTATGCCTGCAGCTGGTAATGATGTGCCAAAGAGAGAAGAAAAATCACGTTTCCACCAACTTCCAGCCTTGTCTCTTGAGCTGCTTTGTGTACTATTGATATCTCAATTCCACTGGCATTAGTCAGATACATGTGGTTTTATTTTAGCACGGCAACTGTGAAAGCCTGTGCATCAGAAACAGCAATGCTTAGCAATTGGAAAAACAGTGTTGTTATTAAACTGAATCACTGAGTTATGTATTTGTGTTCTTGTTGAGATTCACTTTGCATTATTTTCTGTTTCAGTCGTCACATCCTGGTGACTTTTTAAAACAGAAGCTTAAAGTACACCCATTGCATTAACACAGCGGTCAGAATCATGCTTAACTTCCAAGTAAATCTGGTAAACCAGAGTGTAACCATTAACTAGTCCCCTGTGCAACACTCTAGTGCCCATAGTCAATCTAAGTAATACCCTATTGGTTTTAGGTGCTATTTCTTACCCATGTAGTTCGTAACTCCAATATTAACATTACTTGTTGTTTTTTTTCTCTCTCCTTATTAAACATTTATCAAGTTTAACACAAAATCATTTTAGTTGTGGATTGACTGTACTGTACCTTCTACAGTAGCAAAGACGACCAATGGTCTTTGCAGTCTAATTGGGATACTTCACCTCTGAATCACAAGAGACAGATTTTTTAGCTTAAGAACCTTTAGTGACATTCATATGCCATCTGTGTGGTGTATAGCCTACCATTTACTCTGCTCAAGGATTTCTTTCCTTTATTCTACAAAAAAAACTATATGAATAAAAAATAAAGAAATGCTGCCAAGTAGCAACAAGAGAAGCGTCTATAAAGCGGATAGTTCCCAGTTAACTCTGACAGGTGTGCATTTCACTTCTGCTCGTCACTTGTGACAGCATCTGACGTCACTGTCTCAGTGCAGCCAATGGGATAAGAGGTGAAGTATGAGGTAGACCTTTTAAACAGGTAGTGCTCCCATTGCCAAGGCCAGTCATTAATTCAACTTTGTGTTGTTTATTATTGGTTTACAAAATAATGTTTCATACATTAAATGTAAAACTGCATACATTTTGCATGTGTCCCTATAAGTCCTTATGAAGGCATTTGCACATATGTTTGTCGACTTGTCTAGTAGCTTAATGCCAAGCCCATACGTATATTTCCTTTGACAATGTGCAGTTTTCACTGCATCTGTTAAGTCTTTACACCTACGGTATATAACTGTCATAAGGAACAGTTTTCTCTTAGTTGTTGCCAGGAGCTAATTGTCACACTCATTTTAGTTACTTTATCTGCTATTTTTTTCAGGCTTGTTGAAGTATGGTAAAATGTATAGTTCATGCAGAGGTAGTGGTGACAGCAAGGCAACTAAAGATTGTATGCAGTGGAAAATTACTCTGGCAAGGGTCCTACCTGGATATGCGTGTCTGCCATGTTAATGTTTGTCATGCAAGCGGTAATAAAGCACATTTACTGGGTGCAATCAAAAAGTCACTGCAATAAATACCGGTGAATTGTTTTCCACTTTGTAAAAGAACTTCATTTAAGTGTACTCAATGTAGTCCACCTCTAGCAATACTGCATGTCTCCCTCTCTACCTAGCAATCTATCTATCTTTCCTTCTGTCTGTTTGGCTGTCAGTTTGTTTGTCTCAGTCACTATGTTTCCTTCTGTCTATCTGCAACTCTCTCCATGTCCATCTATTTCAGGAAATGAGTAATTTTTCTATGAATATATACCAACTCTACTGGGACTCTTCAAATAAGTGACTACTCTTTCATTGTCATCCTGTCTTTATGGATTCATGAAAGCCTTTTGAAGACAAAGATTGAAAAGTTATTCCTTTTAAAATAGATCATCCACACACCAGAGGAACCTCTATTGACTAAAACCCCCATTTAAACTACTAAACATTAGCATGGGCAAGGACAGAACATAATGTTCAGCCATTTCCTGCTACTTGCAGTAAATTGCTTTGCATTGAAAGGTATTTATTATTGAAGGTTACAATGCATGCTTTTGAAGGCTTGAACTTTTCAGTGTATATTTTGTGCCCAAAATACTGGAAACAAATCACTCGCCCTTTTAGAGGAATGTATTTGTTTTGAGCCGACACTCATGAATCCTGTTAACTACAACGTTCAGAGGCTTGCACCCAAACTCAGAAATATACTCACCGAAGTCTTCTCTCTCAATGTGAAAAACTA
Source organism: Acipenser ruthenus (assembly GCF_902713425.1). Lineage (NCBI taxonomy): Eukaryota > Metazoa > Chordata > Actinopteri > Acipenseriformes > Acipenseridae > Acipenser > Acipenser ruthenus. The sequence continues at coordinate 5,840,806 of NC_081189.1, forward strand.
GTCACTTTGCATACTTAAATTCAATAACAATCAAGCGTTATTTCTGAGCATGGACACTTGCAACTTAATGTGATAATTTACAGTTCCTATGCTTATCAGATCAGCTGCATTAATGTCCCTGACAATACTTGACGTGAGGGATTTATTTTGTGTTCTCAGCACTGAATAAGTCAAGCCATAATTACTGTATATATCAAAATATTCTTTTTGAATCACATTTGATTACACCAACATTGTTAACTTAGCAGAGGATGCCTGTTGAGGGTGATGCAGGGGAGGGGCTGACACACTTTTAAATAAACTTTATGCGAAACATCTTAAATACTAACCCAGTTGTGATGAAACTTCAGCACCCAGCTTCCCCACCAGATGGCATGCCACAAAACATACCTTGTTTCCACATGTAATATAATTGTGCAGTGTGCTGCACGGAGCATTTACAAGTTTGCATTAATTGGGAGAAAGCGCTCCAGTTGTTTTTTCAGAAGTGTGTTGTAGCAGGAATGAGACTCGGAGACGGAGAGCTGCAGATAAAGTGGAAATGCGCACATATAATTTAAATGAACACAAAAACACACAAGGAAACAGGATACAGGGTTTAAATCGAAACAATTCCGTTATGCTCAGACTGGGCAGTCGTCTTCACTGATCCTCTACACACTCTCTCCATACTGTCTCCACCGCTGCCACACTTAAACAACAAAACATACATTATTTACACACAGGGTTTCCACCCTGCCACATGTGTATATGTGATTCTTAACAGAGTCACGCAATCACATTGGAGTCCTGATGACTAATAATGTTCTGTATTGTATTACAAGACAAGCTTGGCCCACAGTAATAGTGTGACTGCCTTTGGAGCTTCTATTCTCATACTGCAGTGAGATCTGGGCATGTAAAGTGATCACAGAAATGTATTGTGTGACTCACCCAAATACACATTGTCTTGGGTTCCCAAGAATCAGTGCCGTTGTGTAAGAAAAGCTAATCAGTCATACAGTAAGTGTGATGTATCCAGTGCCATGCTTTAAAAATGCAAAGGGCTGTCAGATGCCCTCAGTTGTCCAGAGCATGTCCTCTGTGCTGGGTCAGCCTGTGTTACCAGTAAACAGTTTCTTTTCTTTGAAACACTATATACATATTTAACACATGTCTGCAGCAGAGTTGGTGTACGCTCTGCCTTTTTGAGTATAACCTAGTTTAAAATAGATTAATTTACACTGGTTAGAATTTACAGACCCAATGTTAGATACAGTGCCTGAACAAACACTGGCTGAGCTTTTCTGATGTTTTTTATTTCAGATTTTTTTGATGCACCTACATCACGGTCTGCATATTTATATTGTACAGTTGTCATGCCACCAGGGCTGCACTGTAAACAAGACGCACAAACTTAACCTGTTTCATCCTATTGAACTGTTTCATGACTTCTAGTAGCAACACCTTTTGGTAATCTACTGTACCAGCAATCTCCACTATGGAGAGAACACAAAGGAGCCCTCAAAGTCCTTCCAGTATCTCTTTATCATTTAGCAAACGTTCCCGGCGACCATGATATACGGGTTGAAGGCACACTTCAGTTTTGTTCAATTTGACTAAAACCTGGTTAGGACATTCTTTACAAGAAAGATATTCAGAGTATCAGAATATGGTTATATATGGAGGTACATGTTCGCCTGTGTGTATGTCCCTCTTAGAGTTTTACATACAGTATATATGTCGGTCATAGGTCATCTACTTGCTTGAATGCTGTGTTTTTAGACGGTTTATACAGGCAAATAGCAAAGCATAGTATTTTAGATTGCCTTCCAGCAGTTTACTGGTGAACAGCATCACACACTGTTTTGTGTTGCTGGTTGACGGGGAGCACTGCCTTGTGTTACTGACCTGGTACACCCAGCTTTGGAAACACTAATTGCATTTTCACTTACCAAATAATATCATCTTCTTATTTTAAGCCATCATTTAACTCTTTTAATTGTCATGCTCCCCCTTGTTAGTAGTTCTTTCTCTCTGATGCAGTCTTCTCCTTTTTTTCTCTGGACCAGAGTGCAAGGGACAGGGAAAAAATAAACTATTAAATGGCATAAAACTAGCAGCGAGTAGCAGGAAAATGATAGTTCTGTGTAATTCCTTGCTGTTGTATATTATTATTAAATAATTATAATATTTTCAGAAAAAACATGCCCTTTCACCTTTAGCTAATTAGCGCCTCTGTGTGCTCTCTGAACTCTGCATGATTAATGACTGATGGCCCAGTGTGAGATCACCTTCAGCCCATGATACTTACATCTCAAATGACCTGCTGGATTGGGCCATTGGTGTTAGGTCATATCTGTTTGACTTGTATCAGTTGCTACTCTTTGTTCTTTCTGGAAGTGGAGCACAGGTTCTCCACAGACATTTCTTAGAAAAGTAAAGGGCGGGTAGTCAAAGCAGATAAGGCTTTGTTTTTTTGTCACCAGCAGCACACTGCACCCACACCCCATGTTGTGGTACTAAGTCCCAGAGCAATAGATTGAGTACCTGGAAGCTGTTATCACATGGTAACTGATCAATTTCAAGAGGCCGATTGTAAATAGTACCCTAATGTAATCTATCAGAAGAGGAACTGTATTTGGTATATAGTAGCAGCAACCCAGTTGGTTGGAAGACCCCATTTGTTTGATAAGACTCTCAGGTGTGAAGCAATTTTCACCAAGCTATTTTAGATAATAGTCAAATAGACACTGGTTAATGTCAATTGAAGTGGTTTGTTTCTCACAGTGTTTTACAGACCTTCCCCACTCTCTCTGGGACTCTGGTTCACTGGGTGTTTTTAAAGGGATTTTTCTTCAGCTGGCTTCATTTTTAGTACTTTGTTTTTGTTGAATTGTTTTTTTTTTTAGGTATTTCTTTTGTAAAGTGTTTTGGGGACGGTGTCAGCTGTGAAAGATTCCATTGTAAGTTCAGGATTGTTGTTGTATAGTATCATCTCCACCCTTTTGAGTGCTCTGCAGGTCTCAGCCCAATACCTGCTACACCAGTGACTGTTAAATAAGTACAGCAGTATTACATGTGTGATTGAAGTTTACACACAAAGACAGCAAGAGAAAGCTCACACTTTCCGTTTTGGAAAACCCTAAGACATTACCAACAAATAAAATGTGTTCTGAACTCATAACATTATTATTTCTGAGTCACAAAACACTCCAGCAGAGGAACTAGAAATCTAAGCGCTGTGTGAGAAACAAGTAAGAGGATGAAACCCTGGCTCATGTTCTGTCTGGGGTGTTTGATTTATTTCCTCTGCAAGCCGCACACTGCTGCCAAGTTACCTCCTAAGTGACGTGCAGGTTCTCTAGAGAGCTGCTAATACCCAAAGTGCGTCAGCAAAGAGCAGGGAGACAATGAACGAAGCTCATCTTTGAAGCTGGTCTAGCAAATAACTGTCTTCAACTCTCTTTGTTTTTGGTTATATATTTTCTCTGTGGGTCACTATATGTTGTATAGCCACGAGGGAGTAATTACTTTGGGTTGATTTTGTATGTCTGCCAAGGTTGTGAAAAGGTTAAAATGTGGTGCTAGTCGTTATACAAGTGAGTGAGACCAACCCGAGCAAATAATAAATATTTTTTACAAGAGGCTGCGTGCACTCTTGTCTCAGAGGCTTATTGAGACAAACCAGTTATTCAAAATATGAAAAACTCCACAGTTTGTTTGTTTGAATATGAAAGAAAAGAAAATCAGATGAATACTTGGGGCTCTGGGAGAAAGTGAGCGTTTTCTAAAAAAAACTAGCACAAAACTTAACGATTACTGTTAGAAAAGAAAACATGGGCAATTTTCTGCACTTTCTTCCAAATCAGGCTTTTTAAACCTTAAAGCACTGGAAAGAAAAGAGTCTTACATTTTAAAAGACGAGAAGATATTGTACTCTGACAGACACTGGGATGGAATGAGAGGAGCCCCTCCTGCTCATATTGAGGCTCATTTTGTGCATGCTGATAGTATGCTTGCATGTTTATTTATTTTATCACATTTCACTGAGGAGTTAACAAATCAATTACAAGTGTGCATTTATGCAGTACGGGAAATCAGCACAGTATCTTACAGTCTTAATTAGACAAACCAATTACGTATATACGTACTAAAGACTCTTGGATGGCAAATAATTTGCACTTGGGCATAAATGTGTTATTTTACTTCAAACAAACAGGCTTAATACAATATATTAATGTTGTTGACTGCACGTAATTAAGTCATTTCTACATTTTTGAGTGAAATTAAAAAGTGTTAATTGTTTTTATTGCATTTAGCTAGTTGTTGTATTGGGGTGCTTGGGTGTCCTGGGTGATTTATAGGCATTTGAAGAGAAGGAAGGATGCTTTCACCTCTGATAACATTTATTTAGTTAGTTTGTTTAATCAAAGCACTCAAACCAAAATATAATCTTTGACCAGAATACTGTATATCATTTACAGATCTGGTCAAGGGCACTCATGAAGACACATTAAAAAAAACATAAACAAAACAGGTGAAGGAATTGCAAATATTCAAATAGGTAACAGTTTTATGTTGAATTGTAACCCCCAGCAAAGTTTAAGAACCAATCTTTAACAGCACCATTGTTCAGAAAGTTGATGCCAAGCAAGTTTGGGGTGAAACTAAGTTGTGGTTGAACAATGATTAATCTAGTTAGAACTTAAAGCTAAGCAAGCTCTCTTCTGATGTACATTCCCTTAGAAAAGAATATTCAGGGGGAATGGTTTCTGTTAAGTTACTTTCTAAAGCTAAGGGAACATGAAGCCACTTTTTCAGGAGCCTAGAAACCTGGACTATTAAAGAAACAACATACAATGTTCAAATAAACAAGATGCTGTTAGAACATAAGAAGATAAGAAAGTTTACAAACGAGAGGAGGCCATTCGGCCCATCTTGCTTGTTTGGTTGTTAGTAGCTTATTGATCCCAGAATCTCATCAAGCAGCTTTTGAAGGATCCCAGGCTGTCAGCTTCAACAACATTACTGGGGAGTTGGTTCCAGACCCTCACAATTCTCTGTGTAAAAAAGTGCCTCCTATTTTCTGTTCTGAATGCCCCTTTATCTAATCTCTATTTGTGACCCCTGGTCCTTGTTTCTTTTTTCAGGTCGAAAAAGTCCCCTGGGTCAACATTGTCAATACCTTTTAGAATTCTGAATGCTTGAATCAGATCACCACGTTGTCTTCTTTGTTCAAGACTGAATAGATTCAATTCTTTGAGCCTGTCTGCATACGACATGCCTTTTAAACCCGGGATAATTCAGGTCGCTCTTCCTTGCACTCTTTTTAGTGCAGCAATATCCTTTTTGTAACGAGGTGACCAGAATTGAACACAATATTCTAGATGAGGTCTTACTAATGCATTGTAAAGTTTTAACATTTCTTCCCTTGATTTAAATTCAACAATATATCCGAGCATCTTGTTGGCCTTTTTTATAGCTTTCCCACATTGTCTAGATGAAGACATTTCTGAGTCAAACTCCTAGGTCTTTTTCATAGATTCCTTCTTCAATTTCAGTATCTCCCATATGGGGCAGCAGTGTGGAGTAGTGGTTAGGGCTCTGGACTCCTGACCGGAGGGTTGTGGGTTCAATCCCCAGTGGGGGACACTGCTGTTGTACCTTTGAGCAAGGTACTTTACCTAGATTGCTCCAGTAAAAACCCAACTGTATAAATGGGTAATTGTGATGTCTGTATAATGTGAAATAATGTGATATGTTGTAACAATTGTAAGTCGCCCTGGATAAGGGCGTCTGCTAAGAAATAAATAATAATAATATGATATTTATAATGCACCTGCGGGCAGTACCTTACACTTTTCTCTATTAAATGTCATTTGCCATGTGTCTGCCCAGTTCTGAATGCTGTCTAGATCATTTTGAATGACCTTTGCTGCTGCAACAGTGTTTGCCACTCCTCCTAATTTTGTGTCGTCTGCAAATTTAACAAGTTTGCTTACTATACCAGAATCTAAATCATTAATGTAGATTAGGAATAGCAGAGGACCTAATACTGTTCCCTGTGGTACACCACTGGTTACCTCGCTCCATTTTGAGGTTTCTCCTCTAATCAGTACTTTCTGTTCTACATGTTAACCACTCCCTAATCCATGTGCATGCATTTACTTGAATCCCTACTGCGTCCTGTTTGAGAATTAATCTTTTATGCAGGACTTTGTCCAAAGCTTTCTGGAAATCTAAATAAACCCTGTTGCCTAGTTGCTGTTTTTAGTTTCATTTTCTTTCTATCTATCTATCTATCTATCTATCTATCCTATCTATCTATCTGTCTATCTATCTATCTATCTATCTATCTAATTTACTGTATCAAAATGGTTGTCTGGTGCTGCATGTCTGATGATGGAGTGTTTTAATGTTATGGATAAAAAAAAATTCTAAATAAGAAGCAATCTCCTTTGGCATTCTCTTGTAGTGTAGATCTATCAGACTTTTTTTTTTATTGCTCTTTTTAACCTGTGTTTTCTGGAAAGTATCCTTAGGACAGTAGTATTGGTTTTAAAGTGTTAATTATTACAAACCTGACATCAATAAGATATTTACTATATGCTGGGGATGTGCCAACAAGATATGTTGTAGGGGATAATTGCAATCCTGTTGTGTGTGTGTGTGTGTGTGTGTTTTTAATATAAATGCTCTCTCTTGAGTAGAAATATCCAGGCTGTCTTGCTTCTAGATTACACATCTTGCCTGAGAAAGGTGTCCCGGTGGGAGGCTAGTATTTCCGCTCCCTCAGTATTGATGAATTGTGTTCTGTAGTTCCGCACTGCAGGGGTATGGCTTTGACTTTGGCTGCTGTGTTGTCCTTTCTGAAGGCATATTTCTGAGTAAGGCATCTCAAGGTATGGTGGTTTCTCTTCAGGGTGCCTGTGGATTGGCTATAGAAGTTAGCCAGCATGTCCTTCATCTTGCTTCCTTTCCCCTGAGCTGTAACTCATGACTTCAGTAAGGTGAGAAAAAGCCAGAAAGATAAAGAGGAAGAGCTCTTTGTTAGTAGACCAGAGATCAATTAGCAAATGCTAAACCCTTCCAACAATTTCCAACTTCTTCTGTACCAGAGTTTGACAAACGTTTGAGGGGGCAAAAATACAGAGTCAACCTCTAAGTGAACCAAAACCACCATTTGAAGTGTGTGCTGTTCACTATTTGATAATGTTTCAAATCCAGGTCTTTTTAAATTTAAACAGCAAACCAAGTGTGAAAGAGTCTCAGTAACTATTAGGGGCGAGTCCAGGTATTTGAGTAATCGAGTATTCTAAATTAAATGACTACTCGAATACTTTGATCAAGTTTCAAATACTCGTTCATTTCTAAAACAAATGGAACAATGTGCAAACTTGGCACAGTATTTGTTAGAGGAGGAAGTTAAAAGTGATCAGGCACTAGAATTGTCACCTCACTGATGATTGACAGGGAGGCGGGCTCCTTCGTTACCTAGCTCTGCTATTGGTTAAGGGCATACATAAGCAATGAAAATGGCATCTTAAAAAAAAAAAAAAAGCAACACGTGGAAGTACAGTATTTTGAAAAATGTTAAACGAAACCATTGTGAAATGTATGTCTGCAGCACAAGTATTTTCTGTTGTGAAAAAAACAAGTTAAATGCTCAATCATCTAAAATGCAAGAACCCATCTGCTACTTTGGAAGAAAACACAGAAGGTCACATAAAAAAAAACAAGCATTGCATCTTTTAGTTTTACTGGGCGCAGTGGTCGGCGAGGTGAGGCGTTGTTTTTTTGTTGTTGTTTTGTTGTTTTTTTTAAAGTAAACTTTAATTTGGATTTTGACTGCAAACTACTCGGACAATGTTAAGTCTTTGTTTGAGTTCTGCTGTTATTGGTCTACTGATATCGGCTTGATTCTGGAATCAGACTTTTTTTAAATAATTATTATTATATTATGGAATCAGCAAGTACGGATACAGTACATCTCATTTTTTTGTGATATACTATATTATAGCATAGATTTTATTAAGCGAACATATTTTGTTGTTCTTTGTAAGTAAGCAGTAGTGTTGTGTGTTTTATATGAGTCAAAGTGTGTTAAAAATGCAGTTGAAAGTTTTGAAGGTCCTTTTTATAACGTTCTGTGTTTTGTAGTTAAAACCCCTCTGCTGTGTATTCTTATTTCTTATAGTTTAAATCATTGTTTACTTTGAATAGATTAGATGCCTTTAGATGTTTCTCTGCTGTTAGTGTTGATGTATTTACCTATGTGTCCCTATGTGTGGTTGCTGCTAATGCATTCTAAGGACATGTCACCGTTATGAGTAATTAGAGGTCTTGTATTCGGGTATTCAAAACTTTTATTCTTGGTATAGTTGAATATGTTATTATTCGAAATCCCCACCCCTAGTAACTACCATAGACCGACTCAGGTGGGATGTTTGTCATAAAATGATGACTGTACCTGCAGAGGTCCAGTAAGCAGTCAGGTGCTTAAAGGACACTAAGCAGTCCTGGAGCCAAAAAGCCGTCTAGCAAGAAATCTGTCATTGATGCTTCATATTGGGTGTTGCTGTATTTCTGGGACCATTTGTTGTATTGATGTGAAAACTGGAAGGTATAACACCCACCATATGGAGGATTTGTGAGTGATCTTGACTGATCTCCTATCTAATAGCACTGTCTAGACACCATCTCGTAGGTTTCTTCTTCATACCACTTGATCCAAAATGTCTAAATGCACTTTTTTCCTAATTCGAAGTAATAAATTAGTGGCGATCTTCAGCTTCTTCTGCGGCAGTTGGGTTCATGATTGGGTGTGCATTTTCCATTAACTCTCACTCTGATGTTAGGCCAAGGTACAGTAAATGACCTTCCTCCCAAGGTAAACATAGGACCTCTATTGTAAACCAAATGGTGGCTCTCTGTTGTGCTATTCCGGGTCACTGAGTCTTAAACACATCACGATTCCTTATGAATTCATTTGAGTTAACCCATCCGTCTCAGAGGACTTCCGAAAGAAAAGAGCTTGCTGTAGTGCCACTGTAAACGGTAACTGTTGCTCAACAGGGAGCTTCGTCTTTCTTGTGGGAATGGGATCATGCATCAGCAGGACAGAATGTTTAGAACCCCTCTACGAGAGGTGTGCATGTGTGTGTGTGTGTGTGAGAGAGAGAGAGAGAGAGACAGGGAGAGCACACGCTCTGCTCCCAGATAGGTGGTCAAGGTCTTCAGGTTCAGAGTACAGGGTGAACCCAAGAATCCAAACACACAGAGCGAAAGCTGGAGCGGGGCTTGGAGCCATTCCAATAGCTGCTCAAACATTGGAAGCCAGCCGTTCCAAAGTTCAAAGTAACAGTATCCTCGAGCGTGCCAACAGTGATGACATGGCGCATTCATTTACCACATGGAAGGTTTGTTTATCTTTAGCATGTTGGCTGAAAGATGCCAAATAGATTAAAGTTTGCAGAAACTAAAGATTGTGTATCTTCCCCAAAAAGCGTAGGCTTGCATTTATATAATGACTTTTTGTTAACCAAGATTGACATTTATGATTGCAATATCTCTATTAAAACAAAAGGCAGTGTTTTATGACTCTGACTTTCAAACTAAAGTCCTACCGCCACAACAGTTGTTATGCTATCAGATCTCAGGAGCCAGTCAGTGTCAGATGTGGTCAGTACTGATTTTAAAGAGCAACTTTATTTTTGTTATTTTTTTAATGCACATTGCATCATGTTCTGTTTCAGTCCTTCTGAGGACTTTTTAAAACTCAGTTTAATGCACCCAAAATATAATTTTATAAGAGTGTAACCATTAACCTGTTCTCATGCAAGACTGTCCCATGTGGAAGTAAGAACATCATTAGTAAAAAATATAGAAGAAATGCAGTATTGCATGCATCCCCTAGGTGCAGTGTTAATGATTGCATCCAGATCTACTTTGAGATTAGGGGGTAGGTGTACTAAGATGGGCCAGTCACAGTGCAAACATGTCGCAATTTACATTTTTATTGTGACACTTTGCAAAGTAAATATTTAGTTGTTTGTACTAAAGAAAACATGTAGAGAGCCGCAGTATACTAATTTAAATATTTGTTGCGTCTTCGTAGCAAGATCTCTAGCATTATACATTGTGAGAGTCATGCAACATTGTTCAAATAAATACCGGCAGTTGAGTTGTGGTTTGCTGCAGCAGAGGGTGCCCGAAGGATAACGTCTATACATGCAAGGGTGCAAGAATCAAAATAGCATTGTTTTTATTAAATGTAAATGTAATCTGTACAGTGTATTCTGTTCTGTCTTCATTTGACCTATTTTAATATATATATATATATATATATATATATATATATATATATATATATATATATAATGAAAGGCAGTTTAATCCCATCAGATTCTATAGTGGGGCCCCCACCTTCACCACCAAAAAGCTTTTCATAATCATACAGTAGCCCCTCACTAAACCGGACATGTTTGACTGACATAAGGAGGTGTCGGGTTTAAAAACAATACAATAAAATCGCACACACATACATTTATAGTGCTCAATGCATTTTAAATGTAAATCATTGTGCTGAAATAACACTAATGTGTTTTGAGTAGGCTGCACATTACAGTATGTAAAAATATAAATCTGTACAGTAGTCGTATACAGTACAGTAGAAAAATCAAAATGAATACCTAGCGCACTTTCTTTCTACTTTAGCCTGCAGGCTACCAGTAACACAGAATAAATCATGCTGCTGCATTGAACACATTGGTGTACAATGCGAATAAAAGATTATTTTAATTGAAGATTGTTGAAACTAAATAGTTTTTTTTTGTTGTTGTTGTGTTTTGTTTGTTTTTTTAATTATTATTATTTTTAACTTTGCTGCTTTGTAGCCTAGACACACAAAATAGATAATGGTCCTATACAGATGCTCAGAATGAGCTGGAGGGGTTAGTGTCACATGTGTGCAGTCTATTGCTCCCAATATGTTGGGGAAACCAGAAATGCCAGAAATTTGTTTTCAAGGGTTGTAAGTGCACCCTGCCTTTCGTGAAATTTAGGTACTCAAAAATTCATTGAGCACAACTGGCAACGCATGAGAAAAAGCGGACTAGGAAATGCCAGCAAAAATTGCATTGTTTCAAACATGCTTTCAAAAGCTCTTAACAAATTGATGCAATTGTAGGTGTCACAGTTGCCGGGAGCTTTTGTACATCTCATTATAATAACTGAGGACCCTCATTTGCACTAGCCCCACCCCCTTTTTGCAAATGTATGCAGGAACGCCCATAAATACATATTCATCTAAACTTGAACCACAAAGTAAAACTGCGGCCGCAAAGGATTCCCTAAAAAGTCGCCAATAGCATTGCGCTTGTTTAGTACATTTCACCCAAGACTTCTGACTCGTTTGCGACTATTGTGACAGGCACAATACTTTAGTACATCTGCCCCTAGATGTGTTGCAGAAAGCTCTGTTGAAGCTGCACAAATAATACATATTAGTTAAGACTACACTGATATTTCACACCACTATCCAGTTGTCCTTTTAGGGGCATCAACTGAATAACAAGTGATGTGTGAAGGCCAAGATATCTTTCCCATCTTAATGACCAGCTCTGCTCTCTTAATACAATGGTTTTAATGCAGTGTTTCCATATGCACCACAGAACTATTTGTAAAACTCAATCTCATCCTGTTCCAAAATCAATATCGATATCTAGATCTGTCACCATTTTTAAATCTCTTATAAAACATTATTATTACTTATTTTTCACCAGTCAGCTTATCAAGTTAACCAAGTTGCTAAAATGATTTTATTGTTGTCCAGTAGTTTGAAAGATGTTAATGAAGAGCATTGCTAAACAAAGGCTAACGTTTGAGAGCCCAATGTGTTTAATTGACCAAGTTTACAAACAGCCTGGGTTTCGTGGAAAGAACTTTGGTCAACTGCAATTGCACACAGATTTATTTACAAACTCAGGATAGAACTCTAGGGTTCTGGCTTCAGGGACACTGTGCAAGGAGAGGAGCCAGTGTAGTCATACCCAAACATTCCTTATCTGTTCACCGGTCAGTGGTCTCCTATCAGGCATTCACTTTTGTGTATATTTAACCATTATTCAACCAGGAAAGTCTTGTTGAGATTCAATACAAACAAGTTAATCAAATTACAAGAAACAATTTAGGAGCACTGGCTAAAACAGCAACATGTCTTGACTACATAGATGTCAGTTTTCTGTTTGAACTCTTTTAAAGGGATCAAAACAGTAAGTTTCAGTTCTTCCTGGAGTTTATTCCAAGACCATGGAGCTAGAAAACTGAATGACTTTTTTTCCAAATTCTGTATGATCCCTAGGAACTTCAAAACTAGTCTGAATAGTCTGAGATCTAAGATTATAAGTACTACTAGAGGTAAGTAACAATTTATAAACAATTATGTACCAGTGCTTCAATCTTCGCCAAGATAAAGAAGTCAGATTAGTCAATCTATATAAATCACAAAGATGAACAGAATAATCCTGGCTGGTTATAAACCCTAATGCAGACTGAATGGTACAAAGGATCCAGTTTTCTTAAGACTGCGGTATCTGGATTGAACCAAGGTGAACCACATAACCCTTTCCATCGGGACAAGGCTAAACCTCTAATTGTTGTCCCATGTGAAACCTGCATTCACACATATATACAGTAGCTCTTCCATCTGGGATGAAACTTGGTATGGAAAGGCCTTTGAAGTCTTTGAAGATTATCTGCTTTCCAGTTCTCGTATGTTATGTTTTTGTATAGGTCATCTTCTGAAAAGCTAGAAGTTGAAATGGTTAACTAATAAAGGCTTGGTAACTGCTTTCATTCACTTGATTAAATGCTTATGTAGGTCAAGCAGGACTAATAACTAATAAATATGTACTTCTAGGTGTCAGTTTTTTAAACAGTTCCCTATAATATGCCCAACCTGTATTCAATTCCATTCACTTTCTTGGGCATAAGTTGGTAGCAGATGTATTATTTTAGAAACAAAAGGAAAATACATGGTTTCTATAATGTGTTTATTTCCAGACTACATGTGAATTCTACATTGCAAATGTAAGAGCAAGGCAGCCAAGATTGATGGAGTTATTGCACTTGTAATAACATGTTTATTTAATAACCTCTTTATTTGAAAAGCTGAAATACTGTAGAGTTTCACTGGCATTAAGTAGGGTAGAATTTATTCAGATAAGGTCTGACTTAAGAAAGGTTCATCTCTAGACACAAGTTTTGGGACACTAATGGATGTACTAGCTGAAACGTTTGTCTACTTGACTTAGTTTCATCCATAATGTTACCACTCAAAATTAATAAAATAAATAGAAATATACTGTTAATCTGAATAAGTAATACATTCGCCCATTACCTTGAGATGCTTCTGTTTTCTCATCATCATCTACTACTTATATACTGTTATCTGCTGCTGTAATTAACTTGTTTAAGCATGCTGCCTGAAAGCATCTGTACTTCAACATATTGATTTTCCTAACAAAAACAAATGAGTCAAAGCATCCTTTTCAGTGTAATCAATATACAGGGCCCATAAATATGTGTGAAGGAAATTAGTTATTGTAAAAAACAAACTTAGTTTTCACTAACTGTGATCAAGTGGCAAAACTTTCCCAAGCCTCGTTTATTTGCTAAACGGCGGTCTGATTGTCAGAGTTGGAGAATGTACTTGGGTTTTAGTTAATGTTTTGTTGTCTGATAGCAGTGAACCAGTGATGCTGTCGACTTTGAGAACCTCGGCAGCCCTCTGCACTTTCCTAGACTGTGCCGCACGTGTTGGGTCTCGTAGCAAAGGGTTCCTAGAGACAAAACAGAACAAGGTGCTGTAATTATTAACTTGATGTAATTATTAACTTACCATGGCATGGCACATTAACCCAAATAAATACAGTGCTCCCTCTTTATTTTTTTGTTAATTCACAATAATTCATGTTTAAGCAATTTTTAACATCCTTCTGGCTACCTTCAAATATTACCCATTTGGTATGTCCAGTGCATATGTAAACATGTTTGAGTGACAGGAAAAAATGCCTTTTTTTTAGCTGTTCTGTGACTATTTATAACAATACAATTCGGTCATTGTTATCAATAGAAAGTATGATACGAAAGCATTACGTTTACATTCTATTGGTTCTTCCCTTAAAAATATAAGTTGTTCTGGTTCACTAGTCAAATGCATTTAAAAAAAAAAAAAAGTTTACTGTTTCGACCAAATTTTTGTGCTCTTTCTTTTTTTTAAGTGGCGATTGAGATACAGATACTGTACATGTATCATGAGAGCATGTACATGTCATCTCGGGTTAACACAGCAACCGAAACCATGAGAGCATGTACATGTCATCTCGGGTTAACACAGCAACCGAAACCATGAGAGCATGTACATGTCATCTCGGGATAACACAGCAACCGAAACCATGAGAGCATGTACATGTCATCTCGGGTTAACACAGCAACCGAAACCATGAGAGCATGTACATGTCATCTCGGGTTAACACAGCAACCGAAACCATGAGAGCATGTACATGTCATCTCGGGTTAACACAGCAACCGAAACCATGAGAGCATGTACATGTCATCTCGAGTTAACACAGCAACCGAAACCATGAGAGCATGTACATGTCATCTCGAGTTAACACAGCAACCGAAACCATGAGAGCATGTACATGTCATCTTGAGTTAACACAGCAACCGAAACCATGAGAGCATGTACATGTCATCTCGGGTTAACACAGCAACCGAAACCATGAGAGCATGTACATGTCATCTCGAGTTAACACAGCAACCGAAACCATGAGAGCATGTACATGTCATCTCGAGTTAACACAGCAACCGAAACCATGAGAGCATGTACATGTCATCTCGGGTTAACACAGCAACCGAAACCATGAGAGCATGTACATGTCATCTCGAGTTAACACAGCAACCGAAACCATGAGAGCATGTACATGTCATCTCGGGTTAACACAGCAACCGAAACCATGAGAGCATGTACATGTCATCTCGGGTTAACACAGCAACTGAAACCATGAGAGCATGTACATGTCATCTCGAGTTAACACAGCAACCGAAACCATGAGAGCATGTACATGTCATCTCGGATTAACACAGCAACCGAAACCATGAGAGCATGTACATGTCATCTCGGATTAACACAGCAACCGAAACCATGAGAGCATGTACATGTCATCTCGGGATAACACAGCAACCGAAACCATGAGAGCATGTACATGTCATCTCGGGTTAACACAGCAACCGAAACCATGAGAGCATGTACATGTCATCTCGGGTTAACACAGCAACCGAAACCATGAGAGCATGTACATGTCATCTCGAGTTAACACAGCAACCGAAACCATGAGAGCATGTACATGTCATCTCGGGTTAACACAGCAACTGAAACCATGAGAGCATGTACATGTCATCTCGGGTTAACACAGCAACCGAAACCATGAGAGCATGTACATGTCATCTCGGGTTAACACAGCAACCGAAACCATGAGAGCATGTACATGTCATCTCGAGTTAACACAGCAACCGAAACCATGAGAGCATGTACATGTCATCTCGGGTTAACACAGCAACCGAAACCATGAGATCATGTACATGTCATCTCGAGTTAACACAGCAACCGAAACCATGAGATCATGTACATGTCATCTCGGGTTAACACAGCAACCTAAACCATGAGAGCATGTACATGTCATCTCGGGTTAACACCGCAACCGAAACCATGAGAGCATGTACATGTCATCTCGAGTTAACAAAGTAAGGAATTGGCTTAATCAAAGTAAATCCAAAAAGCAGGTAAAATGAACAACATAGTGTACAATACATCCATCCATTGCCATCAAGCATCTTCATTTCATTAACGTCAACTAGACCTAGTCCTCTCCTGAATACCAGCACCTTCTAGCATCTAGTATTAACCAGAGCCGACAATAACCAGTCACTAGATTCGCCAACTCTGATCACTGGTGTTTCCCATGTGTTTGCTTCCCCTATAAGATGGCAACCACTAGCCCTACTGCTGTGCAATGTCTTTAGGATGGTATTATAGTATAGCTGGTGCACTTGTTATACTGCCATGTAGAATATGCATGCACATCCCTGCAAGCTGAAATGAGTCACCCAGTGCAAATATTATGAATCCATCTATCAGATTAGTTATTAGAGAGGACAGTGATCAGGTGAATTTGCCAGCTCACTTGGGATGACTTTGGTTTCCATTCAGGGCTGGGATTCAATCACAGAATCCCTCTCTGAAAAGACTTGCTGTTGTGTGTTGAGAACTAGCTGTGTCTGCATTCAAAGAGCATGGTACCTGGACCAGGAGGGCTGTACAGACAATGGGAAAGGTTTACTAAGCAGTTCACCAGTGTAAAGACAAAAACAAATTACAAAACAAGGGAAGTAAAGGTTATTGGGGCTTTTAAACATAACATAATTGGTTGTTTATTCAACTCTTTGGAACATATCAAATTTTCCATTCATATTTCATCCAACTCTCCTTGACCACCCCCGTCCCCCTCCCCCCTTTGAAAACTGTACATGTGAAGCCATTGTTTTGTCTCTGTAACCATGGGCTCCTGTGGTATAAACAAAAGCCCCTGTCTGCATTAAACACAAATAAACTGAATAATGAATCAAGTTGGCAAAGAGCCCACCCATCCTGAAGTTTGACGTATCACAGAGGAAGTCTGAACTAAAATAGAAAACAAATGCTGCAACAGGAAACAGCATTGCTTTGACCAGAATTGTAAAAGGGAAAGTAATGTCCACACTTCTTGGAAAATACTGTGATCCCAGAAATTCCAAAAAAGGAAATCTTTCATATGGTTATTAATAACTGCTGTTTATTTGCATTTTATCAGCATGGTTTTATCACGCAGTACTTCCTTGTGTTGTTTGTGTCCTATATTTGGATGAACCTGCCAACCTGAACGACTGTGAGCTGGGGTAGAATGTGGAGCTGAACTGAGGGGCAAGGACCTTTCACACAGCGCTCAAACAGACACACACATCTACAAAGGACTGGCGGTGGCACAGTACAGTATTTTCATAGCATCTCTTGACTCCGGAGCCCTGGGTTTAAATTGGGCTACGAACGAAAGTTTAACGTGCTTAACCTCCAATGGGGCAATCACACCATTTGAAGGATCTGCTTGAGAGAGGCCCAGGACTGAATGGCAGGGGTGTACAGTCAGAACAGAATTTGGGGTATGGCTGCAGTCAATGCCATTTCGTGAGCCCAATTTGTACAAAACTGCAAAAAAATAAATGTAAATAAATATATAAAACTATGGGGCAACAACAGGTGTATTGAATTTTCAGATGGCACTTCACCTTTGTGTAGCAGTTACAACATTTCGCCACATAGGGGAGCTGTGTTCTAAGTTATACAATCATAGTCACAGAAAACACAGCTCTGTTTGTTAATCTCGTTCCCTACTTGCTATACAAAAATTGTATTAAGTTCATGTAAAACAACAAACAACGCATACTAGAAACATGCAATGGTGCACTGGTAGAGGAATGTGTTTCTGTTCACAATCTCATATGTGGAAAATAAAGACCCTTTCACACCCACAAGGGAACATATACAAACAATATTACAGCTAACTAGCTCTGCACACACAACTGGTTAGCCAGTAGCCACATATGCACAACATATATGGCACTGCAAATGTACACTGTACAATACTGTCAGCCACAAACATACTGCAAGTTCAAAACTTCAACCGCAAGACTAACCACATCTACCAAAGCCTCATGATATAGATGCTCAAATTGTACAATACAGCAAAAGTACAAATCATTCCCATCACATACTGTATGTACATTGCCCTAGAGCATGACATTTTAGGTGTGTAAGGTTTTAAATATTGTATTAATTGTAACCATTTTACAATTCTCTTGTTATAGTAAGAAGGAATACATCCTTAATGATCTCTCCCCCTGTAATCTCACACAATGCCAAAGGCCCTGTCTGCCTGAGGAAACAGGATACGATCTGGTTACTTTGAAGTTCAGAGTACTCTTTGAACTCAGGTGGAAGATCCTGGTTTTCAAGGTGCTATTTCCCCTATATAGAGCGGATTTTGCATAGGTGTTAAAAACATGATCTCACCCGATAGAGACAGGTTCCCACAGACAAGGTGTCGGGCTTCGGCTGGGGAAGGAGGGGGGCTTGTTAAACCTACAGTGTTGTATTATTTAGTTTTGAAGATTTGTCCGTGCAGTTCGTATGTGGTTACGTTCTGTATTGTGCATCACTGGAGTTCCTTTTTGTCTCAGAATTAAACTGTTTTTATTGAAAATCACATCAAGAGGACTGGAATTATTATTTTTGAGAAACAAACTAACCTTTCTTACAGGGGGTCCCATTGTCATACTGTGTACTGTAAACGGTGTACTGAAAACATTTATCAGTTTATCAGAGCGTGAAATGCACGAGCCACACCGTGTCGATCTAATCACATAATCACATTTTAAAATGTGGAATTGTCTTCCCCCAAAACATTCAATAAAATAAGAACGTTTACATTCAAATTAAGCTACAAAATACCAAGACTGTTGCATTAGTGAACAAATGTGCTTTATGGATGCACACTGAGTAACTGTGCTATGCTTAGCTTCACACATTCTGTAAATGCTGACAAAATGTATGATCCAAAGTGCTATGGGACTGTTTTTCTTGTTTGTCTACTCCCTCCCACACTGACTTTTAGGAAGAAAAAAAGACTCCCTTTTTGTACAAACAGTTTGTCTGATGTGGTCATTTATACATTCATTAATTCAATTGTAGCATTAATGAAACATTTAGTAAAACAAGAACTCGTAAGTTATCTAGGAATCACCCCATTCTTGTATTGCCACAGTAAAGACAGGTAACCTCTATGGGAATGTCCAAGGTGGATTATTCACTTGTGTGATGGATCTGTTTCACACCAGTAGGAGTCACTTTCTGCACACATATAGACTCTCAGTCTCTCTTACACACAGGGCTTTATAATGAATTGCAGGGGTCTGACTTGCTAATCAATATCTACCCAGACCTCCTTGCAGCTTCCTGTTACTCAGTAAAGAATTACAATATTCAGCATTTTTCAAAGCCATTCATGAAATAGGTGTGCATAGTAATGGAAAATGTTGTTGAAGCAAATGGTGAAAGCAATGTTTTTGAGTCTTGTTTCAAAAGCAATAAGAATTAATTTACAGAACTATCAGTCCTGTTGTTTTTGAAGCATTTTGCATCACTTGATCAAACTCAGATCTTTATTGTCAATGCCTTATCCATTATTGTTTCTCATTTCCTAAAGGTGTGATAAACTACCTTGGGCCAGATTTATTAAGTATTTTAACTGAAAATGAAAAATGAAATGTCAGTGTTAAAGCCTTTTCAATTAAAAGCTGAAGTGAATTTATTTTCCCTGCTGACTATAATTGTCTCTCATGATGTTGTAATTAGCTTTACGCACTTGACATACCCTGTACCTTCCCACAATACCAGACCTGACCTCATGTAGGTTCTGAATTAATGAATCATCAACTGGTGACTGCATACCAAGGTTATATTTTGATTTTATTTTGTATTTATTAGATGAAAATGCAGGTACGCTGGTTACAATATACTTTTTCAATCCACTGCTTGGATGAAGGCCTCCCCAGGATTCTTCCACAAAAGCCTGTCTGCTGCATTCCTCATTCACGTTGCTCCGGCGTGTTTCCTAATTTCATCTTGCCATCTTCCTGGAGGTCTTCTCTTGGTCGCTTTATATCTCTTGGGATCCAGTCTAGTATCTCCTTGGTCCAGCGATGGTCTGTTCTTCTTGCTACATGTCCGGCCCACTGCCATTTCAGTTTTTTATTATTTTATAATATCATTGCATACTTTTGTTTATGCTCTTATCCATTCCTTACTTTTGCTGTCTCTTCTTGTTATTCCAAGCATGCATCTTTCCATACTCCGTTGAGTGGTTTGTAATTTTTGAGTCATTTTTGCATTGAAGATCCAGGTTTCGCATCCATAAGTTAGCATTGGCAGCACGCATTGCTCGAAGACTTTCCTCTTGAGGTGTAAGTGTAGTCTTCATTTCAGAACCATGCTTAATCTTCCAAATGCACTCCAGCCCATTTTTGCTCTTCTGTTGATTTCGCACATTTGGTTCTCCGTTGCCGAAACTAACTGTCCTAAGTATACGTAGTTATTTACTTCTTCAAGCTTGATCCCATTGTCTTAAATTTCCTGTGGAGTGGTATATTTATTATTATTTAAATTCCACGTTATCAACACATTAAGTAGTTGAATGCAGTTATTGTGCTTAGGGGTTTAACTGTGTATACAACTATATTTACACCAAGGCAGATTTTCTCCCTCATTTAATGACTAGCAATAATAGAATAATCAGTAGCAAATTGCAATGTGCAATAAAACTAACGGTGACTGACTACACTTGTGTTTTATTGCCAAACTATTGTAAAGGCCCGGTCCCTCAAAAAGAGCCCTCAGTCCATATCAATGTTTTTTTAAAGGTAAGGAAATAAGGCCTGGCTAGAGTGGTTTGTTTGTGGCCTTTGAGTGCTTTCATAGGAGTGCTTGTTTGGATCAGCCCTGTCAAAACTGTCTGCTTTGTGTGTGCGTCACTCAAACAAGAAACAATACTGCCAATGAGCTTATCTCCCCTGTCCTGACTGGAAAGGAAAGCAGCACATCCCTGAAAAAGAGCAACCTGTTTCATGTATTATATTTAGCAGTGCAGCACATAAACACAGTTACCCACCCCAATGCAAGGATCTTTTCACATCAAGCAGTTAGGACTGGCGCACGGCAGTCAGGACTGACAAGTACCGATTTATACTTATACAGTACAGTGCTCCCTGTTTATTTCGCTAGCTGACTTAGACTTCAGAAAATACTGAAATATTGAAAGCAGTGAATTGGTGAAGGGCCCTTATACTGGTTAGGTACAGTACATGACTGTTTGACAAATTTGTGAACTGTCGAAGAGGGAGCACTGTACATGAATACATGAATACCCCAGCAAAATCACGACAGCAGCTACAGGTGGGAGAGGAATTTGTGAATATTATAGCCAGGCTGCAGATTCCAGCTTTGTTGGGGTATTATTTCTGATGCAGTTCTATGTTATATTGCATATGTAAATATAGGGTGGCGATGCAGTTACTGTACAGGACCACGAAACAGCAAAGTATCTACAGATGACTCATACTTGGTTATCTACTGTATCAATGTATTTATTACTATTTAAATGCACTGTGGTTATAACAGTGCACTGAAAACAGTTAACAAGGACGCTAGAGAGACAAATTAGAATAAGAAACAGAAGGCAGGCAGTAATGTGTTTTAAATGATGAAATGATCATTATTGAGGTATTGTTTAAACAGTGGCTTGTTAGAACCCTGAAACCCTGTAACACTACCAGTCAGGTTTATTAGAGAGTTAAAGGAGGGCTGTAATTCTGTCTCTCATTGTTAGATCATTGAAATATACCCCATACTGCCTTCGCTTTGGAATGAATGGCCTACATGGAGCTAGACCAGTAGGGCAACAATACAGATTTTGCTCTCCTTCAACTACCTCCATCTGTGAGGAGGGTTTTTGAGATCCTCACTGGGACTGTATAAATCTGGATTTGCTAATGAATTGCAATCGATTCAGGAGTTTGTGGGGGTGTGGGGCTTGTCAGTGTCCAACCGCAATCTTCTGTGGAAGACAGAGACACTGGAACACAGGGAATACATATAACACATAGGCACTGCAGATTTGACTGCATGTATACTAACCCTGTGATGCATGTGCAATACTAGCATGTAGATATGAGGATTTGTGCATTTCTTATGTTTTCCTGGTAAAGAGAACACGGTTTTCAGTTTCATTGGCCTGTGTTACGTTTATAGTTAGCAGTTTGTTTAACTCCATGTAGATGGCCTGCTTCACATTATGTTAGAGAATCCCATATTAGTCTTGGACTACTGGCAGTGTGTAAATAGTAGCTGTTGTTTAGGCTTGAAAACAGCCTAAAGCTGAATTGAAAAGAGAGAGGAATTAAACACACACACACACACACACATCCAAAAACAGATAGATAGATAGATAGATAGATAGATAGATAGATAGATAGATATATAGATAGATAGATAGATAGATAGATAGATAGATAGATAGACAGGTATTTATTTATTTTGCCTGGAATTATGATGCATTGAGTGTGTTTCAATAGCCTAGGCCCAGGGTAGTGGAATTCTTACAGGTTTAATTGAGTTTGTGTGACCGAGTGCATATGCATGTGAGGCACTGGGCTTTCTGAACAAAAGCAGCTGAGGAAGCGATGATGCTGCTGAGGCTGGAGCTATCTAGTTCAGACCGGTAGAAGTTAGCGAAGGAAAAGAGGAGGGGGAGCGAGGGGGATAGATAAGCATTTCGATCGGAGACTGACTCATTTATTCACAAAAATAACCACAGGGGAAAGCAGGCCAGCAATTACGAGCTAGTCTGATATGTGTATCAAATGGTAATTGTTATTCTTGGTATTGCTTACAGTTCCTAGGAGCCCACACCCAAATACAAAAACGAGTTGGGATTGTGACCTTACAGTGGTCTGCTTCCCAGCCCAAGCAAAACTTTTATTCAGGGTTCATATATATATATATATATATATATATATATATATATATATATATATATATATATATATATATATATGTGTGTGTGTGTGTTTGTGTATAAAGTGCCCTTTAGGCAAGCCTATAATGCAAAATTCCCTTGTGTTTATTGAACATGAAATCTTGTTGGTTTGAGCCTGTCTCAGAAAGTTCTGTCCATTTAGAAGAATATCAGCAGTACTAAGTAGTATCCTTTAAATTCAGTTTGGATAACTGCAGTAAATGCCAGTATTGAACGTTTGGACTCCATATGGTGATAAATGAGCGACGTGATTGGATGAGTTCCTCTGTGCTGGTCCAATGAGAAACCTTGTGTCCTTTGCTTCTACACTCTGATGAGCCGGGAGAGTTAAGATCTAGCTGGATAGGGAAGCTTTCCGAGTATGAGTGTAACCCCACAAGCAAACACATACCGCCAGTACTCATCTATTTTTACAAGCACAAGGAAGCAAGCTTTTTGTGATTCTTTTTAGTCAGAAAACAAATGTGTCCGTGCCAAACTCGATTGGGTTTATAGGAATCAATTCTTCTGAACGTATTAGATTATGCATATAAATGGGATATATCATTCTCTATTGTTCCTGCTTAGATCATTATTTTAACCACTGACACAGCATTAGGGTTGTAGAAGGGAGCAGTAAAGTGTTAAGTAAGCCTACAATATATAGTGTCTGGAACATTTACCTGCAGTCTCTGGCAAGCTTTGTCAGGCTGGTCTAAACTAGTTGCAGATAGCTCACAATAGTACCTTTCACAAAATTAGACACTATCTGAATCCAATTGCTTTAAAAGCTTAACTGCACTGTCTGCTACAGCACTTTCATGGCTGCTGAAGAGGCTCAAGGGAATTGCAGTTTTTATCTATAGAGACTAGTTCTCAGGTTGTAAGCCAAACAACAAAACTACACTGTGCAAGTACTGTCTCTTTATATATGTACATGGGGCCAGCAAAGTGATTGCAAACAAAATACATAAAAGTGACACTGAAGCTACTTACTCTTAAAAAAAAAAAGCAGCTGAACATTTACTGTTGACAAATATGCTATTTGAGCAACATGCAGTAGGTAACATTAGTGTTTATTGGATGACAGTGTCCTAATTATTATTTTAGCAAGCTAGTTTAGTGAAGATGAACAGTATATACTGATACATGTTTGCATTAGAAATGGTAACCAATGTATAATTTTTAGCTCAGTCGCTGGCTTCAGTGATATTCAGTAAATTTAAATCGGTCAAACTGCTCTTTTCTGTGGTTGTTTCCAGCAATTTGCTGTATTGTAACTACAGTGTAAATGTGGTTGTTTTTCATTTGAACTATATCCTGTCTATCGGGTACTTTAACTCCTTTTAGGCTCTGCTTTATTGGAGCATATAACTCTCTCTGGAGCACAGAAACCTTGACTCCCACGAAGAGCGTTATGTAATAAATGGAATTGTATTTGCAGTCAAGGCAGCCTCTACAGCTGTACTCTTTCAGCAGCAATAACTGCAATCAAGGGAGCCCTGTGACCCTGGTGCAGTTTCTGTTCATGTGAGCATTCTGTTGTTTACATACAGTATCTTGTTTTATAATGCATAGCCAGGACTGTAAAATGAGCAGAGCTTGCCAACAGGTTGCAGCAGATGTTGTCAGTGGCTCAAGAGGATGCAGGATTGCATACATGCCAACAGTCCCTGTATGGCCAGGACTGTCCCGATTTCTTAGCAAATCTTCCACGCCCTGATACATAGGAAGAAAATCCTTGGAAATTCTTCATAGCTAGTCTAGGGTCTTCGCTGTAGCGCCGGAATATATATATATATATATATATATATATATATATATATATATATATATATATATATATATATATATACGGCCAATGACGTCAATGGCCGGGCATTGTTGTCAGTGCCCAAGAGCAGTGGCCAATAACAGCATTGACCGGGCATTGACGTCATTGCCCAGTTTTGTCGGTCAATGTTGTTAAAGACCTAAATAACAACATTGGCTAGTAGTTGGTCAATATTGAAAAAATCGTATTACTATTCAAACCAAAAAAAAAAACGGATTGCTATTCAACCAAATAATGCTCTGACGAAATCTTTCATTTTAAATAATAAAAGTGAGATTTGGCAAAGTACAGTGTGTAGGAGTGTTTTATACTTCATACAATATAGCTGTATTCAACCAAATGTATTCAATATTAATAGAACCAACGACACAGAGCTAGTGTTAAAATCAACCAATTTTTTTCTTTACAGTGTTCTTATTGCAGCACGACAGGTTACTATGACACAGTTACACAGTTTATCATTAGCTTTTTTTTTAAGTACACTTATTGGTAAAACTTTTTTTTTGCAAGAACATTTTTTTTTATATATATATATAACAACAACACAGCATTTTTTTCTTTTCAGTGTAGACTACTTAGTGCAGCATGACAGACTACAATGCACCGCTATAAACAATGCTTGATGAGAGCTGTTGGCACTAACACCATTGCCCGAGATTCACTGGGCATTGTTGACAATATATATATTTAGCGACTGCTGACCCTCGTGCACTGCACTGCCTGGCAGGGATTGTGTTCACATGACCAGATCTCAGTTGATTGACATGTGTCATATCCAGTCATATTGCAGAAGCGTATTGTTTCCTCACTGCTACTGCAATATGATTTGATGCGTATGATTTTGAGTAAAATGTGGGAGCCAATGGAATGTGAAGGACTGGAGTTAGCTACACCCTTCGTTTTCGTACAGCATTCATTGATCACAGGAAGCGTAGTGTTGTAGGTTCTGAGATATGTATTAAATAAAGTCATGGCATGTCATAAAGAAAATGGCATCTATCAAAGCAACAAAAAAAGAAAGTGTTCGTTAAACAGAGACTGGAGTTAAAAATATACATTTATTCTGGGGGGAGGGGGGGGGGGGGGTTAAGTTATTACTTATATGTTAATGAGTGTTTGTGTGTTTATGTGTTTTTCTGCATATGACACCCCCTCGGGTGTCCCACTGAACAGTTTGCAAATGTTGGCAAGTATAGGACTGAGCTTGCACACACTTTTTATGTGACTCCCCAGGAGTTTGTATTGAGGCTCTGAGCTGGTAAGGACAGAAGACTAACATTGTTTTTTGTATAGCACACTCTGATTGTGCCGGCTCATATATGTGACTCCCCATGAGTCACTGCACCTGCTCTAAAACAGAGTTTGTCATTTTTCAATCACATCTAGTGAACTTTATCCAAATATAAGTGATACGTTTCTTTTGATGCTCCAATATAAGTGATTCGTTTCTTTTGATGCTCAGTATAGTGTTTACTAATTATAGGTATTTTGCGCACTACAGCCTGTTGATTGTTACGTCCCACTGTGGCCTTGTGCCCCATGTGAAGCCAGAGGCTAGAGTCGCTCCTTCCCAGAAGAGAGATCATCACCACGGATGCGTCCAGCCTGGGTTGGGGCGCTGTGTGGAATGGCAGGGGTGCGTAAGGTGTGTGGAACCCCCCTTAGCAGGGCCTCTACCCCTTAGCAAGGTCTCCGCGTCAGTGTTTTAGAGCTGCAGAATTCTTTGCAGGAAATTTGAGGGAGAAATATGCTTGTTCGTACAGACAACACAACTGTGGTGGCTTACACCAACCACCAGGGCGGCCTCAGGTCGCCCAGTCTCCATCGTGTGGCCCACAAGCTTTTGCTCTCAGCACACAAGAACCTGTTTTCACTACGGGCAGTTCATCTGCCCTGGGTGACAAACTGAGCGGCGGACCTCCTCTCAAGAGTGGAGGCTTCACCCCAAGGTGGTGAGCCTCATTTGCGAGAAGTTTGGGAGAGAGCAGAGATAGATCTCTTTGCCTCCCAGGAATTAACCCACTGTTCCCTTCTGGTTCTCCCTAATAGGAGGTGGGGACCCACAGGCAATAGATGCCTTGGCACACCAGTGGCCAAGGCAACTGTTATCTGCCTTCCCACCACTCGCCCTGCTCCCGCTGTGTTGGAAGAAAATCAGGCAGTACCAGGCCAAGGTCCTCCTAGTAGCCCCTTAATCGTCCAGGAAACTCTGATGCAGCTCCTGAGCGGGACCTTATGGCATCCCAACCCATCGAGCCTGCAGTTCTGGGTCCGGCCCCTGAATGGCTGCATTTGAGCCATCTGGGGATTTCTAATAGAGTCATTGACACCCTGCAGAATGCCAGGGCACTGTCCACGTGTTCCCTTTAAGGGTACAAGTGAGGTGTTTTTCAGAGGTGCTGTCTGCTTCGTGGGTTCGACCCTACGACCTGTCCCATGGCAGTTATACTGCAATTTTTGCAGGACCTTTTTGACGTGGGCATCTGTTGGACATATGCAATGCGGCAGATACCTTCACTAGGTTCTACAGACTGAATGCCGTGGATCCTCAAAACCAAGTCGATCCTTACAACACAGGCATAGAGGTGAGATTCTCCCTATCGCCCTAGCTCCTGTACTGGGGGTTCCATGTGGTAACGCACAAGACAGCCTCTCCGCTTAGCCTAGTAGCATTCTAGTCATTCTGCATTATTGCCCTCGCGACGGCTCTGGCACACTCACCCATACGGTAATGGTTACATTTCGTACTTGAAAGGGAACGTTAGGTTATTATCATAACCCGGGTTCCCTTAAATAGAAATGTAACCGTTAACCTTCAAGGTCGCTGCATTCATGATTGCAGCAGACTTGAAGGAAGAATGACACTAGCGCAGTACTTTTGTGCCCTCGGGGACGGGGCATGACTGCGCCACAGGGTAAATTCCCATGCGGTAATGGTTACATTTCTATTTCAGGGATCTAGGGTTATGATAATAACCTTTTTGGTTCGATAATAACGTTTTGATGGGTTTTGTTCTCTGGGCAAAACGTATATGTTAATCTGGTCAGGCTAAATTGGATGATTCGTTGCCAATTTGGACTGACCACATACATAAATAAATAAGCCGGGGGTATCAAGTATACTAGGTGGTTTTATTGTTAAAGGATGTATTAGAATGCATTTAAATTAGGCCCTGATTTCTGTATTCACAGCCTGTGTTCCTAATGTCTCTGCAGTACAATGAGTCTGTTTGTGTCACTCAGTATGCTATCAGTCCAGATAAAATCTGCTTGCTTTCTGGAATACAGGGTGGTATTTGTGTGGGGTTATTGTGCAATAGATTGTTCAACCCCACAGCAGATTTGATAAAAGTCTCAAAAAATTATCATTAACATGTTTAAATGATAATTTGTGGAAATGTACTACTACAGTTTATAACTTGTTTATATACCTTCACCTCCAAAATTATTGGCACACTTGATAAAGATGAGCAAAAAAGGCTGTATAAAATAAACAACACAGGTAATGAGCTATATTTTATGCTCAAATATATGGGAAAAACATATTCTTTTATTCTAATACAATTGCTCAGAGAAAAAGTTTTTTATTATCAAGTAATAACATTTTTCCTCAAAAAGATAGGTGTCAGAATTATTGGCACCCCTAAAGATTCTTATAAATAAAATCAAACAAAATTAAATCTGCATGAACATTCTACTTCTTTAAGTACTGTAAAGAACTGTATTGTGGCCTTCAATGGCTTCCTGTTTCACTGAGGTATAAAAATGAGGTAACACGCATATGAAATCCATTTGTCATCCATCACCATGGGGAAAGGCAAAGAACTCACAAATGAAAAGAGACAAATGGTTGTTGACCTTCATAAATCAGGCAATAGGTACAAAACAATAGCTAAAAAACTAAATATACCACTTACCACTATTAGGGCAATAATTAAGAAGTTTAAAACCACTGGAACAGTGGTATACTTGCCTGGTAGAGGACGCAAGTGTATCTTGCCCCCACGCACAGTGAGGCAGATGGTTCGGGAGGCAAAGAGAAATCCAAGGGCCACAGTTGGAAAGATTCTGTATGGAGGAATGGTCTAAGATCCCTCCCAATGTGTTCTCAAATCTCATTAAACATTATAGAAAAAGACTCAGTGCCGTTATCCTTGCAAGGGGAGGGTGCACAAAGTACTGAAAACAAGGGGGCCAATAATTGTGACACTTGATTTCTTTTGGAAATAAATTGATAATTTGAGTAATTTTGGTTGATTCCATTGAATCATTAATAAAGTCAAATATATTCCACATGTTGGAAAATTACAAAATAGCTCAGTACTGGTATTATTTATTTTATACAGTCTTTTTTGCTCATCTTTATCAAGGGTGCCAGTAATTTTGGAGATGACTGTAGATCTCTCATTATATAACAAGTTGTAAAAGTAAGTAATGTAAAAGCATTGTCACTGGTTTCAGTAGCAGACAGTAAGTACATGAAGGTTCAGTCCTGGTGCTTTAGTGCTACAGTATTTCATAATGGACATGGGCTTGTGTTTGAATGATTTGCTACGGGGCCAAATTTGAACAAGTTTCATATGTTTTGTTTTGTTACAAAACAAGTTAACCTTTTTTTTTTTAATACTTTATATAGAACATTTTCAATAATGTGAAAAAAAAACATTTTTGGTTGTTGTTGTTTAAAGCAATGAACTTGCCTGGAGTTAAAGTTAATTGTAGGTGGTGTTTGTTTGTATTGTCACGTCAGTATTTCCAATGTGTTTTTCCCTACACAGTTAAACAAGGAACTGCACTGTCAGCCAATGATTTGACCTGATTTTAACCTTTTTTGTGTACAGTAAATGTCTCACACACACACAGTGCATTGAGTTTTAATCAGGAGTGTTGGCTGTACAAATCACGATAACCACATTATGCAAGCAAAGTAATGCAGGGCAGTTCCACACAGAGTTATGGAAAGTTATGTGTAATCTAATGTTGGCTATGTAAGGGTAAAACAAACAGGTTGGCTCCTACTTATCTATGCAGTACATAAAGGACTGGGGGTGTGATGTGTTGTTCTGACGAGGACTTTGAGGCTCAAAGTGGAGGTGTATAAAGAAGTGCAGTGATCTTTAAAATGGGGGGGGGGGGGGGGTGCTGAGTGTTAGTGCAGATGTATTTAGCGATTCCGTGTGTGGGTTCAAAAACATGTCATTGTTTGATAATGTACTTTGAAGTTCAGAAATGTGTTAACATTATTATCAGGATAATTAAGTTTTCTCATAAGCACGATAGCCTGAAACTTGCATGTGGTAAATGCACACCATGGTGAGAAACATTTTCATGGTACTGACCTTTTAAATTATTACATTTCTTATTAAAATCCAGGATGTGTACTGTTACTAACATACCTTGTTATCTTAAAGAATATATTTATATAACAACTTAATAATCATATTAGATAATGTTCACATTCTCCAGAGATCCGCCTGTGTATCTTTTGATGAAATACAGTATGATTAAAAATGGCACTAGTGAGGCTAATACAGTAGTGTACTGGAGGGCAGGTGATGATAAAACAAAGTCTTACCTAAAATAATTATTTTTCCCCAGCAACTGATATTTTCTTATATTTTGAGAATACATTTGTCTAAATGTTTGCTTAGAAGACTCTAGGTTTCATTCACATCTTGAGAATTGCTCTAGAGAAGTTCTAGCATCTTATCATTGCAATAAATAAAATCTTCACATCAGAATCACTTTCTACAGAAAGCCTTGGTGACCTACTTGTTTTGTGCCTGCTGTATTGGTTGAGATCTAGTGTTACCTTTATTGAAGGAATAAGTAAAGCTATTCTACATACTGTGGTTGTAGGTCAGGGTGACCTACTTTTCATGATACTGACTCCTGTGAAGTGCTATTTAAATTGCTGATTTACATAACATTTTGCTCAATGTCAAAACAAAGCTGTGTGACCGCAGCACAGCAGTCAGAACATTCAGATAGCAACAACTAGTACAGGCATGGATGCATATTAGGTATTTTATTTGCAATTGCAAATTAACATGTTGTTAGTTGATAATTAATCTTAACAATCCCCAATGGGATTTTGTGCTGCCTTTCAGTCATACTTTATTAAAAAGCTGTGCATTTGAAATCTCCAGGAGAAGAGCAAGCGGGGAGATGATAGAAAACTGCAGAAGCAGCAACAAGTGCACATTTTCAAAGGGTCGACTGCACTGTTTGCGCTTAATTAGAGCTGCTTTGGTCGGGAGGGTCTGAATCACGTTGAGAGCCGCCCACGTTGGGATTTGAAAGCAAACTTCAAAGGCACAGCCGGCCAATTCTTTAGACACGATGTTGCCGTACAATTAGGCTGCTGTGAATAGCAGTGCCCCTGCTGCATCTTTTGTTGTTCGAGGGGTTTGTCCTCACCTGATCCCGGCCGCTGTTCTGCAATAGACTAGTGCCAATGTGCCTGTTTGTTCAGCAAGCCTGCATGTGTGTACAGATGTCCCAGAAGGTAATGAATTGGTCTGCTTGGAGAACTACAGCTCATGCACTATTAATAGCTGCCATGGAGCATTTTTTATTGTTTTAGTCCCTTTGAGCTACCATTAAATGCCAGTTGCTCCATTTTAAACCCAGGTCTGCTTTCTGCGGCATTTGCAACATATGTGGTTTGCTTTACAACAGGTAAGGTGCAGGTGTGGGTGCTTGTAAGAACTACCCAGGGTGCTACTGTTAAAGGGTGTCAAATCCTGATTTTGTAAAGGTTAACAGCATGCGTCTAAGGCATTGGTCTTGATACAGAGGCACTAATATACAGTTGTGTTCATATGAACTGTGGGAACAAACAAGGGTGCAACAGTATATAATCAAGCCTGATTAAAGCATCTGCTCAAGCTTACAAACCTGCATATCAAAGCAGGGTGATATATACATCATACAAAACAATATCAAAGCATCAGGTGTACGAGGACGTCTGAGTGAATACAATCTGAGATGGAGTTAAGGTTTTTACACACATTAGCCTCAAGTACAATGTGACTTTCCACTTTTAATGTTCTGGATTTTAGTGTTATGTTTAGTTGTGGATATAAGAAGTATTTGCATACTTTTATTTGAGTTGACATTCATATCTTCTTGTTGCAGATCTCCTTTTTGGTGTCCGCGTACAGCAGCCGGCAGCTCTCAGAGGAAAGCTGTTCTGCCTTGGGGTTGCTCGCTCACTATCTTCACCTCAGCCAGTTCAGCTGGATGCTTATTCAGGTAAGTGGCGATCTGGGCAGAAAAGTCAAATTAACTTGAATTTGAACACTAACCTTTTGAACTTGAACAAATGGCTGCTATAGAGCCGTGCTGATCTGCTACACAGTTCTGCACACCGTGCGCTTTCCCATCACAATAACACCTGTACAATGTCTGATGGCAGTTCATCCATTTCTTTATCAATGGTACGATATGGAAAAAATACTAAAATAAGATCATTGTAATATATGTAAAAGTACTAAAATAGCTTCAAGAATGCAAACTATATAATATGTTAATATAAAAAAGCAATTTACAATTGATACTACTTACTCTTCAAACAAACGTTTGACTAGAAGTCTTATCAATGTCTTTGTTAGGAGAGAAATAGTTTACAGTATTTTAGTGTGTAGACAGTGTGTATTCAGAAATTAAATACAAAATAAAGAATGACATTATATCACTCTGGTTCTTAGATACTTATGCTGTACCTATTTCTGGAGCATCCTGCCCTGATTGTATTAAATAGGTTATTTTCATGATCTCATCCCATCCCATTTACCTGGTCATGGCTGTTGTGAGCACACGTCTCATATACAGTATTATTTTATGTGACCTCCCTACCAGGACCTAGTTTAATGATATCATGAAGAGTGGTGGTTCTCCTTCCTTGCCCATTAGGGCTCCCTTGATGTCCTCAGTGTGACTTCTTGTTGATGCCACATCATTGCAATGTCTTGGCAACATCTACGAGGCCTTGTCCAATTATGGCATCTTAATGGTGACCTTACTTTCTTTTCCATAAATATCCTTCTGCTCGTTCTCACTGTACCAGATACCCTCTTTTGAAATGAAGTCAGTCATTTTTTTTTTATGTATCACAGATGGCCTAGCAGCAGTGCTGAGGTACTGTGAGTTTACACTTTCTGGTGAGTGTAGGGGGGTGGCATTGAAGGTATCTTTGGAACTAATGTCAGTGCTTACAAAAAAGATTCCAAGCTGAAACGTTACCACCTTTATTTAGCTTTATGAGTTGTCAGTGACTTAATGGCTGCTGATTATGTAGTGCTGTATATTAAAACGAGATAGGTTTATTATTCAAGGCCTCTCAAACCAAAGTTTTTATTTCAATTATCTGAAAATAACTACAATCCAGGGAGGACATATATTGTAGTTCTGTTTGTGCTTTCTAATAAACACAGCTGCCTTTTCAACCAGTACATAAGAACATGAAAAAAAATCAAACGAGGGGAAACCTTTACCTTATTGCTAATCTTGGCTATGCTTAGGCTGCAGTTGTTTTTCATTTGGGTATCTATGTAGGCCCATGTGAGTCATCAAAGCTTTTTTCTAATTTGGTCGTCGAAAGCGCCAGAATGTATTTGGAACTAGTTAGTATTTCACTTTTAGATACACTTGATAATAATAAAACCTTTGAACATGTTGGCCTATAGTGTTGAAAGCAAACTGTTAAATAGAAATGTAAAACAAAATGATAATAAATTAATCAGGTATCCACCTGATAAGATAAGGCCAATTTTTTGCTGCTGTGTTTTAAGACAAAGCGGTGCCTTGAAACTCCAGTTCCATTCAACCGAAGATGTGAATATCCTGTTTTCAGACATGCCTGGGATAAAAGGGACCTCTCTTGGGAAGTCTGTCACAAATGAGATACTTCAAAACTAAAATAAAGTGTGAATCATTTCCTTCACATTGTCTTCAGGTGTGGTATGGCAGACATTGCAACAAAGGGACCTGCCTTGTGATTTGAACTGAGGACTGAGCTACTATATCACTCCTGTTTATATTATTTATTTATTTATTTATTTATTTATTTGGCAGACTCCTTTATCCAAGGCGACTTACAGATGTTACAAGGCAGTACAGGGTGGTGTAGGGAGTCTCGAGGGATTGTAGGAGGGGGCAATGTGGTGAAGAAAGTGGTAGGCAAGAACAAGGGTCTTGAATTCAATGTGAGCTGAGATAGGTAGCCAGTGGAGAGTGCGAAGCAGAGGGGCAGCATGAGATCAGCGAGGTTGGGCGAAAACTAGATGAGCAGCACAATTTTGAATGAAGGGGATGGATAGCCGAAGCAGGGAGCCCAGCAAGGAGAGAGTTACAGTAGTCCAATCTGGAGAGTACAGGTTTGGACTAGTTGTGTGGAATAAGTAGTGAGAAAAGTATGGATTTGGGGTCAGTGTCAGGGAAGAGATGTGTTGAAAGAAGGGGAGAGAGGGGTCAAGAAATATCCATTGAAATGTCCCAACCAGAATATAATGGGAGTCAGTGGGAATGAGCTCCTGATAATATCACTTGGATATTGTTACACAACAGTGTTTTGGGTCACTGCAGATCATATATCACTCTTATAAAATTAATGATCTTGAGAGAAGGAGATATGTCTGTGTATAAGATGCTATTGAGTCAGTGCTGCTTTAAGTAATACCCATCTGCAACCTGGCAGAAGTACACTCTGATACGCTCTGTCTTGCATCACATTTTCATGTACCTGACTCACATGAGTTCCATGATTTACGTTACTCTGCAGATTTTTCAAACTGCTCTTCTAATGAAGGTGGCTTCAAGGGTCACTTGTGCCCGTCTGGCTTTGTGATTCTGCTGCCTCTTAAAACGTACTTGAAAACAAATTTCCATCACAGCTGTACATCGTGATTTGGATCGCTTGTTATCTATCTGATCAAAGTAGAAGCATAATAATGGCAAAAAGTTGAATATGTCGAAAAAAAAGGCACAAAACAAATTGTTGAAAGTTATTAAAAGTCTTTCTTGTTTCTTTAATGAAAATCAAGAAACCGATCATCACAGCTCATCTTGGCTAGAGCTCTACTCCTCCTGGAGAGATATTTCAGTCTATCAATAGTATTCACAGTACCATCAGTGATGGGTAGAGAGGCAGTTGCTGTGTGGATGCACCCCCGTGGTTGCCCCAGTCTGATTTCTACTTGTCCTTTTCAAAACTGGGTTTATATTGATCAACCTGATTAATTCAGGCTGTGTACAATATTTAAAATGGTCTCTTTTATTATGTTTTTTTTTCCAGAATATCAAGGTCTGTACAAAAATAAAGAAATATAAGAGACAGGACATTAGAAATACAGCCTGAATGAATCCGATTGATCACTATAAACCCAGCTTTGAAAAGGACAAGGGGAAATCAGACTTTGATCAACCTTTGCCCACTGGGGTAAGCCACAGCTGATTGTGTTGCTGCGCTGGAGCATTGCCCTGGATTGGATCAACCTCCTTTCTGACACAAAACCTAGAAACAATTCACAAGTTAAAAACAATGAAGCGAAATCGAGTCCCATTATTCATGGTGTCAGGATTTGAACTTTCCAACATCAGCATGAGCCAAGGACCTTGTTGATCCTTCAGATGCATAAAGAAATGCTTAGTGCTGTGGTCGATTGAACTGCTTTGTGAATGTTCAAGCGAAATGAGCCGTTGTTGATATGAGTCATTATATGGGCTATCGACAATGGGTCAGCAAATAATAAAGTCTTCCGTTTGGCTGCTGGTTTTAATTAAGATACACTCCATTAAGAATCTCCCACAAGCTGTTGTAATTAAGCACCATTGTTTGCCATTTTAGTGCTACTATTTGTCATGTAGTTCATGGACAGTTTAAAGTAAGTCATTCTGGTTCACATGAATAGCTTTGCCCACAAGAGAGCAGGCAGACAGGGCGGTTTTGTACATGGAACCCCAGGCACTGTACCATCATGGTCCTGTTGTCAACTCCATACATGTTTGAATACGATCCTTTGTGCAGAGGCTGGAAACACCTGTCATCGGTACTCTGTGCACGACTGATTATTTGTTATGCAAATAGAATTCTGTAGTGTTCTAGCAAGCCAGTTTCAGGCAAGACAGACACACTTTAGGGCCTTGTATCCATGACAAATTGTTGATGTTTCTTGATGAAATGACACTATGGGCCCTTCTGTACAACAGATTTCCACTCCCATATAGGTGGCAACCACTGAAACGTCTTTGTGCGTGCCTTTTTAGATGACATCATGGTCCTATACTCTATTAACAATGGTATGGTGGGTGTTTTTTGTTTGTCTAACCCGCTGTAGTTAGATTTTGACAAGGCAGGATATCTGGATAATGCTGTGAACAAAGTGTCCTGAGATGCTTTGGCATGAATGTAGCCATGTAAGTGTAAATTGTGTTGTATTTCAGAGCAGTACCGGTGCTGTACTTGATAGTCTCCAGATATCAGTAGTGAAAACAGGGCCATCATCTAAATGGATGAATATAAGGAAACTGTAAAGAACATTTCAAACACATATTAAGAAAACAGCTCTTACAATTAACCAGACAAGTCAATGAAGAATTCTGCTAAAACTATAGCAAGACAGACACATCCCAACATACTAAATAAGTGGGCCTACAAAGGATTTATTGCATTTAAGGACAAATATTTTCTGCAAATATACCCTGTGGTACAGTAGTTCCATTAAACGTGAAATAACTTCTGTAGTAAATATTTCATGTTTGGCCGTCACATGAATAAAAAACTGTGTATTGTTTCATTAAATTGACTAGAAATGCGTGTTTGCAGTTTGGCTTTTTTAGTTTAAAATACCTATTGCAGGTGGCTTTTTGCAGTGAGGCTCAGATACCATGGAATCCGGCTGATTAATAATAGAATTGACTTGACTTACAGTGCTGCATGTCAGTATTCTGCCTAATTTGTAGAGTGGCCAGGTCCCAGGGCAGATGGCATGCCACCTAGTTTAGACTGTGGGTACACCTGCTGTTAACTTGAGTTACTCCAGTGCAAGCCAACTTGAGCCCATCTTCCTGAAATTAAATTGGAGCTTTGAGTCTTCATTGTAAACTCTGTCATTCCTTGCTGGTGCCCCGTCACTGAGCTGCCTGATTTACAGTGGCTCTCAAAAGTATTCACCCCCCATGGACTTGGACTTTTCCACATTTTATTGTGTTACAACATGGAATCAATTTAATTAGGAGTTTTTGCCACGGATCAACACAAAAAAGTCCATAATGTCAAAGTGAAAAATAAGATCTACAAATTGTTCTAAATTAATTACAGATATAAAACAGAAAATAATTGATTGCATAAGTATTCATCCCCTTTGCTATGACACACCTAAATAAGCTCTGGTGCAACCAATTGTCTTCAGAAGTCACATAATTAGTTGAATGGAGTCCACCTGTGTGCAATTAAGGTGTTTCACATGATTTCAGGTTAAATATACCTGTCTCTGGGAGGTCCCACAGTTGGTTAGTACATTTCCTAACAAAAACTACATCATGAAGACGAAGGAACATTCAAAGCAAATCCGGAATAAGGTTCTTAAAAAGCACCAATCAGGGGTAAGATATAAGAACATTTCCAAGGCATTGAATATCCCCCGGAGCACAGTAGTAAAGTCCATTATTAAGAAATGGATAGAATATGGCACAACTTTGAATCTGTCTAGAACAGGCCGTCCTCAAAAACTGAGCATCCATGTGAGAAGGGCACTAGTCAGGGAGGCCACCAAGAGGCCTATGGCAACTCTAAAGGAGTTACAGTCTTCCACGGCTGAGCTGGGAGACACTGTGCATATGGCAACAATAGCCCGGGTGCTTCACAAAACTGGCCTTTATGGGAGAGTGGCAAAAAGAAAGCCATTGTTGAAAACTCACATCAAATCTCGGCTAGAGTTTGCCAGAAGGCATGTGGGAGACTCTGAGACTATGTGGAAGAAGATTATATGGTCTGATGAGACCAAAATAGAGCTTTTTGGCCTCAACGCTAAGCGCTATGTTTGGCGCAAGCCTAACACCGCACATCATCCTGAGAACACCATCCCTACCGTGAAGCATGGTGGTGGCAGCATCATGCTATGGGGATGCTTCTCTGCGTCAGGGCCTGGAAAGCTTGTGAAGATAGAGGGCAAAATAGATGCAGCAAAGTACAGAGAAATCCTGGAGGAAAACCTGCTGAAGTCTGCAAGAGACCTGGGACTTGGAAGAAGATTCATCTTCCAGCAGGACAATGACCCCAAACATACAGCCAAAGCCATACTGGAGTGGCTTAAAAAAAAAGGTCATTGTCCTGGAGTGGCCTAGTCAAAGCCCGGACCTCAATCCAATTGAGAATATGTGCAAAGAGTTGAAAATTGCTGTTCACCAAAGGTCCCCATCCAACTTGATGGAGCTTGAGCAATTTTGCAAAGAAGAATGGGCAAAAATTGCAGGGTCCAGATGTGCAAAGCTGGTAGAGTCTTATCCAAATAGACTCATGGCTGTAATTGCTGCCAAGGGTGCCTCTACCAAATATTGACTCAAGGGGGTGAATACTTATGCAATCAATTATTTTCTGTTTTGTATTTGTAATTAATTTAGACCCAATTTGTAGATATTATTTTTCACTTTGACATTATGGACTTTTTTGTGTTGATCAGTGGCAAAAACACCTAATTAAATCCATTTTGATTCCATGTTGTAACACAATAAAATGTGGAAAAGTCCAAGGGGGGTGAATACTTTTGAGAGCCACTGTAAACGTGCTGTACATTATGTAATGCAATACAGTAGGGGGGCCAGTCAGAGACTCACTGGAAATCCTAGTAAGACATTTAAGGGCACGTTGATGTTTTATGAATATTGGCCTAGTTCTTTATTTCTAGTTTGTTTTCTCTGTTGCTTGAAGGTTTGTACTTGATACCCTACAGACATGATCCTGTGAGTTGCTTTGCCTGACTCTGCCTGTCTGCTCCTCTTGTTTCAGGCTGTGAACTTCTGGCACGTGCTGGTGATGAACGATGAGCACACAGAGAGGCGCTATCTGCTCTTCTTTGCCCTGAGCTGGGGCCTGCCTGCCTTCGTCATCGCCCTGCTCGTCATCATCCTTCGGGGCGCCTACCACTGGAGCATGCCTGAAATCTATGGCCCTGTATACGGAGACGTGTAAGTGCCCTTTCTGATCCATCATTGCCCGCAGACCTATGGTTAGAACAAGAGGACAATGGTGTATCTCTTTTGTGATGCCATATCCATGAACCAACCCTTTTGGAAAATCCAGAAAGGACCAGCAAAGATTCATCCAAACCTACCATTGTTCTTTCCATACTGTGTGCTGTTGGTTGTGGGAAAACTGAATCTCAGACACTGGGATTTGAATGAATGTAGTTTCTAGAACAATGGCAGTCAATCAGTCAGAGGACTGCCCCATTATCTACAGGATCTCTCAAAACCCAATGGCTGAATCTCAAATATAGTCCAAATCTCCCTTGCCACAATACATTTTAGACAGTATCAAAGCTCTGCGTGCTGTATGCATCGTTTGTATGTCACTTTAGGGTTATTTAGGTAACAAGATCTCCAATGTACTGTTTTGTTGATTTTTCTCTAGTTTCTGTAGTCACGCGGTTCACTGCATATGAAGTCATTTGTGTGGCTCTCCAACACAGACGGGACTGGAAGTGAAACTTCCACGGTTTTATTGTGTGGTTCAAAGCCTTGGATGTATTTGTTGGAGTCAGTTATTTCAAAGGTTTGCCTACTGTGTGGTTTTGAAGATTGTACATTTCAGGAACTGAATGTTTCGTACTAGCAGGCTACAAATAGACCAAGTAGGCAGTAAGGTCCAGCCTGTTTCAGGGCTATTTTTTCAGTAGGGAAGGAAGTTAACCCCCTACCCCCCCCCCCCCCCCCCCCACCCCCCCAGACACACATACACCCTCTTCTATTTTTTTTACTCAGTCATCCATTCCAATATTTTTTCATGAAAGGTAATGTTCATTTAAAAAAAAATTCAAAAGTAAGAGACTCTGTTCTGAGGTATGTATGTGCTAAATGGCAGTTATATGCTGTTTAAACAGCTGTAGGATGTTAAGATAAGCTGGTACTTTCCAAGTTTATATAATGTAACAGCTCACTGTGGGCTGGTAAGAAAAAAAATTGTATAACTAAAAGTGTCCTAGCATTCTGAATATGTATGGTATACAGCATATAGTAGATATTTTGTATAACTGGTTGGTATGCTCATTAAAGGGTGTTTTTTGTAAAGTGTTTATTGATTGTAATGGAAGAGTAAACTTGGCCTTTGCCCTTGGACTATACAGATGAGTTGCAGCAACCTGGAGTTGTCATAGCAACATTCTGTTGTTGTTGATGTTTATTCTAATGTTCGTACTCGTACCTGCAGTTTGTGGCCACAGCTGCTTTAACCACACAGGCATTGAGCTTTGTTGTGCACTCTGTCTTCTGAGCATGACTTTTTTATATAAGCTGTGTACAGCAAGGCTCAAACATACAGACACAGTAGTAACATTGATCTATTTGGTTGTTATTGTGCTAATATAATAGGTGAGTCAGAGATGGGACAGCTATAGAATTGACTGTGCAGGCAAAATATTGACACATCAAAACTGTATATATGTTATGGTTAGTATAACAGAAACTGATGTACAGTAGATGACTGTACATAAGTCACACTTGTATCTAGAGGACCATACGTGCAGATGACAGAAAATGTTTGATTCCTTTACCGTTAGGCCAGTGGTTGTGAAGTATCTCCAACAGGCCAGGTTTTTGTTTTAACCAGTTTCTTTGTTATTGTTTTTTAGATTTTGTAATGCTTTCTGGGGCAGTACTGGAAAATGATGCATGTAAAAAACAAACATTCAATTCATGACTACATTTTTTTTTAATGAACCTGTACCCTCATGAAAGACAACAGGTATTCCTTACCAAGTTAAGTAATTTTAGTTTACTAAACCTAGATATGTGCTACACTACACTGCATTCAAATCGAACACGACCCCTCAGTATTTAAGTTTTGCCCTTCGTTAAGTATGTCTTTTGTTGTTATTTTTGGTCCCACAGACAGAACCATCACTCTTCAGTGTATTTTTCACTACTAATGCCTTCTTGGTCATTTTTGTTCCCTGTCTTTATTTTCACTAAACCACCTTCAGGCCAAACGAGTAAAAACAAAATAAATCAACAGTCATGTATTACATGAAGTCAATTATCTTTGAAAAAAAAAAGATCATATTCCTAGATACTCAGGTTCTGTATATGGGTGCTGAGCCCACAGATCAAACAGCACCAGAGAGAAGAGTAAACAGGCAGGACTGCAGCTCAGCACAGTGATTTCACCTCCGGGAACCTGTGGCGTGTCAGCTCCTACTTCTCTCACATTAACTTCTCTATTTTTGGCAGCTTAGACCACAGACCGTTTATTCCTGCTGTGGCTTTTG
Source organism: Acipenser ruthenus (assembly GCF_902713425.1). Classification (NCBI taxonomy): domain Eukaryota; kingdom Metazoa; phylum Chordata; class Actinopteri; order Acipenseriformes; family Acipenseridae; genus Acipenser; species Acipenser ruthenus. The sequence goes on from NC_081189.1 coordinate 5,881,833, forward strand.
AAATAGAGCCAGTGGCTGTTTTTGTTCCTTTGCATATGAGTCGTTTTTTTTTTTTTTTTTCTTTACGCTCTTGTAGTTGCAGTCTGTATTGAAAATTCATGCTTGCACAGGCCCTCGCTATACAAACCAGATGTAGATGCGCACGCCATCTTGCAGGAGAAAATACAGAGCTACTAAATTTCCCAGATGTGTGATTTATGGAACAAAATGAATGGAGATATACTGTAGTATTAGAGACAGTTGTTTGGGCTTATGTTAATAACATACATATGATTTTATCTGGGTTTTGTGAGGCAAAACTTACAAGAAACCCAGTTGAGTAGACAAACATTTATTTGATTAAATATTTTCAATTTCCCCTTACTGTACTATATATGTATGTATGTGTGTGTGTGTATATATATATATATATATATATATATATATATATATATATATATATATATATTACATTGGTAACCTACCTTTTGTTCTCTATACTGACATCTATTATGTGTTATAAATAGAAAGAAAAAGGTTATGACATCTTCAGCCTTGTGAGAAGACAATGGTGTAGCAGTGTCATTTACACCATTATCACAAACACAATATTTAATGACCAATCAGTGAACAGCAAGGAAGTTAAATAAAACGACAGTCAGGCCTAGTAACAAAACACATATTTACTTTTTCATTTTATATATATACTATTTCATATATATATATATATATATATATATATATATATATATATATATATATATATATATATATATGAAGATCCGAGGTGAGACAGCCAGGGACTTCTATTAACCCTGCCATCCTGAGTCTTGAGTCACTTTGATCAGAGAGAATACATGGAGACACTATGTCACAAATAAAGCCAGGCCTCACTAGAACTGACACAGGGCCCAGTTTGCCAGCATTTTTTTTAATTTTCTGAAAGCAACTGATTTATTTGTACTATTCCTACTTGCACCTCCATACTAGTTTCTTACTAGTTGTATAGCAAATTTGGTTAGCATGAATAAATGTTTAATAGAAATGCAATTACCCAAGTATAGAAAGAAAGTTAGATGCAGGTAACAGATATGCAAGTGACCAAATGGAAATGACAAGTTATCAGTATTATTCCAAAACTTCATAACCCGTTGTCTTTTTATGCCTTACATTTTTGTTGGACCGGGAAACTACCCATCTAACTTTAAAAAAAAAAACAGAATATGAGCACACAATTGTAACAGCAGTCTAATGGTGGATACATACATATCATATCAATATTTTTTTTTATGTCACACAAGGTAAAGCTTTACTAATGTTTGTTTGTAAAGCTTTGTGTTGGTGGGGGTGTTACATTGACAGCCCCAGTGACTGGGTGGGAGGGGTAGCCTCAGTGTAGGGTCCCACCATACACACAAACCACCTTACCAGTAAAGATCATCACCGTTCTCGAATGACCACTGTGATTGTTAGTCAGCAGCCACTGCAGAGACTATCAACATAAAGAAATGTAATCCACAGAGAGCTGAACACTAAAAACTAGACTGAGAGCTAAGATCCCTAACAGCCACTATATATAAATGTCTTTTGATACCAACCACAGGGCTAAACTAGTGACATCCATCCCATTGGCTCTCCACTGAACCCCAGCCCGTGTCATGGTGTAACCCCTCCCCGCCCCCCATGAAGAGCACATTATGTTCTCACTTTGAGTTTTGGCAGCTCTAGTGTTATGGTGGTTTGTTTTGCCAACTGTGGTATCTAATTTCCTTTAGAACAAACATTGCCTTTTAGCCAATCATAGCGCGTAGTTTCTTGTTTCTGGGTTCACTCGGTAACAGCAGAGATCGGAGAGCCAATCAGGGCGCTTGTGGTGCTGCTATGGATGTGGTTACAGTAAAGTGCTGCTTTTCAGTATCACTTTTATTTGCCTTCTGGGAGGGCCAGTGCAGTCTCAGTAAGCGCCGCAGTGTGTGCTTTTGTTAAACAGGGGATAGAAGTTTATGGATATCCAAAACTCTGTTCCACACTGGTACAGAAGGTTTCTCATTCCTGTCTAATAAGTTCCATTCAGTGTGCTCCCATTAGCCCATGCTGTTGCTCCTGTATCCATCCTTTCGTTGGCTCTCGAGAAGCGTGATTCTATAAAGTCCCTCTGGATTCTGGGGGACAGCAAGTGGTCGTGGTTGCTCTATTTTTAACTTTGTTCTTTTAAATAATAACGAATGGAAATTTGATCTACGATCTATTAGTATGGTGTTGCACCTCTGATTGCATTAATCGGAAAAGCCTGACGTTGAAACTCCCTCCCTGAGCCTAGGTGGACATGCACATTTGTTTACACTCGAGGACGTGCGTTGATTAAGAGAGGGATGAATGCAATGGCTTGTGGTTTGCATCCAGTCCTTGGCTTTCCATTCAGTTTAATGGGCTGAGATGCCAATTCATTACACACTGTTCTTCTTTTGTTTTCTCTTCAAGCAGGCTATTAAAACCACTGTGGTGGGAGTTGTCCTGTGAAAATAAATCAGGGTACGTTATTTGGATTGTCTCTCATGCATTCCCCAAACATTGACGCAGTTATACACGAGGTTCCCATAGTCAAAACTGCGTAGATTACTTTCTTAATTGTACAGTGGGAGCATAACAGGAACATCCTGTTGATGAAAATGAATTCCTCAGATAAAAAGCTAGTAGTTTTCCCTCAGCCAGGGTGTTTAAAAACCAAGGAAAAGCCTGCGAATTGACCAACCAAGCAGGCCCTGTGGAAACTTGTTCTGAGTTTGGCCAAAGCCGCTTTAAACTCTTTGAAGTTACTTTTCACAACTTACTGTTGCTCCCTCCCAGTGTATTACAATACAATACAATGCAAATGGGTTTGTATGTAGTAAACAGGAGATGGAAATGTATTGAGAGTAGTCAAGCGTTCGCTCATATAACGGGTACAACCCACCAATTACAAACAGCAAGAGCTACCGTAGAATTCTGAGGATCCAGATTACTTCAAATTACAGTACAAGCAACGTGAGGGGTGGGGCACCCAAGCTTTAACAGGCCAGTATTCAGGATCGTTACATTATGACGTCCATAACTTTAAAACGCTCAAGTCAACAAAGGTTTCGGCTAGTGCTTTCTTCAGTGCAGTTGAAGTGTCTACCTGACTAATAGTTTTACATCATGAGCCCCCTCCCAATGTTGTGTTTCATTGTCTTATTTATCCAGAAGATGTATTATCTCAAGTGTTCTGGCCACATTGAATACATTACATTGAATTCAATTGGAATCATATAATGGAAAGTGTGGCGTAGGTTGGGAATCTGTGACCTTTTGACATTAATGCCAATATGCTACCCACTGAAATGGCAACTCCCAAACCTGACCACATGAACCAAACTGAAGATTTCATAGACTGATTGTTCTGTTGACAGCAAACAAATACAGCCACACTATGTGTCTAATTGAATAATAAATATTCACAGCAAGAGGGGCATTCATAGACACATTTGCTTGCTGATTAGCAGCGTGTTGAATTAATTGTTAATAAGTCATTCATTTATGGTACATTGTGTTTATAAATATGACAGTATAATAAACATACAGTGTTTGGTTAAAGGAAATGTAGACACCTGTGTTACTGGGCTATTTAATCAGGCACCCCTGTGGTGACCCCTGTGGTGGCTTGCTTATTTCAACGCCTCCTGTTCCTGTGTTTGCCACAGAATGAACACTATTTTGATTTGGCCTTTTTGGTTTAGAGCTCTTCTTAGTTTGTTATACATTTTTTAAAAGCACTCTGGGATGCTTGCAATGAAGGATGTTATAAAAATGAAATTGCTGTGTTGTGTGATTCCAGGTTTAACATAGGCTGCATCCTGGGGGCATTTTTTGGTGATCATGTCCTCAGTGTTGTAGATAACGAATTGCCTTTCTGTAATCTGATTACATTTTCCAGTAACTGTAATGGTTCCTTTTTCAGACAGGTAACGAAAGTGGTAAAGCATTACATTTGATGTGAAAACATAACATAGTTACTTTTTGTTACATTTACAAAAGGTCCTTAATTAATTACAATTTTGTTCAAGTATCTGTAAAAGACTACTTTTTAAAAGGAAATTGACCCAAACTGCATGTCCTCCACCTCATACTATATACAGAATGGCTGGCATGCTGTGGGTGTCCAACTGGTCAAAATGGCAGGACAGGGTAATTTTATTAGGATTGTCATAACTTAATACAGCAATAATGACTCTTGACTGTTAAGTACACAAACTGACCCTCAATCAGTGGCCTCCTGCCGACCGTTTTGTTTACATGCCATTTTGTAGCGATGAGGTGCACTCGTGGAAATCAGAATACAAAACGAGGCAATGATAAATGACACTCGGGATAACAAGTCACATTTGAAAATATTGAATAAACCATTTTAATTTAAGTTTGATGGTGATGAGTTATCAAGTTATAAAACAGTACTGTATCCGTTGTGAACGAATCGCTATCAGTGCCAAGAAGGTGTTCTTTTAAGCAAAGTTCCTTTTCCTTTAGCCGGAGCATTTACAATGAGAAAAATCAGTTTCACCACCAGGGTGTTCTTTTAGGCGAAGTGTTCCCTGAGGATGTGTTCCTATAGGCGGAGACTACTGTACTACAGTGACGACTCCATCAAACCAGCGCACTGGCGAAAGAGTTAAAAAGCAGTGTGAATAGGTTATTGGTCAACTAACTACTAACACAGTTAATGTCCTTGTATCCATGTGTTAAAAAAAACTAAATGTCAGTAATGTGTACTGTGTTTCTGTCGCAGGTGTTTCATTCCCAATGTGTATGCTGCCCTGTCCACTGCTGCTCTCATCCCCCTGACCTGTCTCGTGGGCGTCTTCGTGGTGTTCATCCATGCCTACCAGGTGACCCCCCAATGGAAAGCCTACGACGATGTCTTCAGAGGAAGGACCAACGGCACAGGTATGGAAGGAGACTTCTGCATCATTTACACTTAAAAGCTGCTCCCCGATACTGGTTAGGTAATCTCACAACAACCGATGTACCCAGTCCTTGAGCACAAGTTGGGTTTATTATTTTAAAAAAAGCAGCTCTGGTGAGAGGTTACTGTTCCTCGTAATGTGTCAATGACAAGGCTTCTTGTTATAAAAACATTCTGGGGCCCTGTCTTGATTTTGGCAAGCAACTGAACATTTTGCGATATGTTTAACAGAGGCGCTTTTAAAATACAGAAACACAGGCTTATCTGATTATTTTACAGTAACCTATGTAAGAATAATGCCCTAAACAGAGTATAAACCTTATAAAGCTATAAAAAAATATTATTGTCAAAAGGTTTCATCCTTGAATACACAGGTTATTACGGGGTCATTGAAAAGGGGGTCATTGAAAAAGTTTCAAGCTATTGGGTGGTAGAGCTCCAGAATTGAATTTACTGTACATATCCTTTTTCTAATTTCTTTATGCAAAATAAATGATGTTCCATCCACTGCACCTTAGGGGATTTCTACAGCAGCTACGTGTTCTATTGTACCCAGAATGTTAATATGCACAATGAAAGGCAATGTGTTTCTTTATCTCATTTTACATTTCAAATGTTCCTGCATTGTACAGTAATTTTCACAGAACTAGTAGAAACCTCCTGCAACGTTACATGTAAGGTTTTGTTTACTGTAAATATAAGTTATGTCTTGTATGGGTATAAGCAAAAAGCAATGGGTAATGACCTGATTTGCACACCCAGGATTATAAGGGAGGCACCAGGGCATGGTTGTCAATTTTTACATAATTATCCATTGCATGGTTTGTTTTACAAACTTGTAGATGTTTTTCATATTATGAACTGAAGGCTGGCAAAGTTCCTGAAAGTACCGTATCATAGTGTTTATAAAGTTAGTTACTGTACTCAGAAAAATGATACATTCTACAATCTACAATCTCTCACTGATGCTTCAAGTGTGTGTAATTCAGTTTTTGCAACATTTGTTGTAAATTGCATGGCTGCCCTTGAAAAACAGAACACAACAAATACAACTGCAAAAGTGTAACATAATAAAATACATTGTGAAATATCCTTGAAGATTCACCCCTCACTAGGATACTGTGAAAGTCACTAAAGTGTGTCATGCCTCATTCAAGTTCATCTCAATCATACACAATGAGATCGAGATCCGGGAATTCTGGTAGTGATGGAAGATGCCTGAAGTCTCTGATGCTCCTCAAACCATTCACAAGCCACTGGGTCACGTTGAATTGGTGCATAATCATCTTGGAAATAGCCCCTGCCATGAGAGTACAAGCACAGCATAGTTGGGTGAACATTGCTGGGAAATCTGCAACAATACTAAATAGATTACACCGTTCGTTCGAACTTTGAGTATTTAAGGTCCTTTTGAGTAGCCAGGTCCTAATGAAGTTGTCAGACAGTGTATTAACTGTTCCCTTATGAATGGTACAAACACCACTAAACTGTGAACGTGCTATTTTGATATCCATATTTTACACATGCCCAACATAGGATCATGGCAGGTAAGAAAATCCTTGTTGATTTGAAAAAATATCATTTCTGTAGATCTGACAAGTAAAATCCTTGGTACAAAAATAGCAGTTAGTAGTTATGTCTTGCAAGGCAAAATGCAAACAGACAGCCTAGCATGTGTAGCAAAGGTGCAGCTTCATCTATCTTTTTTACTTAACAATGCTAACCACTAAAGTGTCTATCTTTATGTCTTATATAGCGCCTTTCGTGATAAATCAGCTTAAAACTCTTTAGCGTTTGGAGAAATGGTAAAAGATAAGATGATTAAATACTCCTTTAAATTACATGCATTAAAATACTTTTCAAAAAGTCATTTTAATAATTACTTTCAAAAGCAGTGATAAGAACAAGTAGTATAACAAAGGTGAGCCCTTATGGGAAGATGAGGCAAGCCCAGGTGAACAGTTTGTGTTTGCTTGAGCTGCTAAAAATGGAACTCTGTTATCTGACCCTGCTTAGTAATCTATAGATTTCCCACAAGTGCAGAATCCATACGGGTTGCTGCATAAACATGTTTTCAGCAGCTTCTTAGTCACTTTATTTATGGCGGCGGCAGACAAGTTAAAGGGTGGGTATCAGCAAATGACCTTGGGACGGAAAACACAGAGCTAGACAATTATGATGTTGAGGCAGCAGCATGTAAGTGAGTGAGATATGAGAGCCACTCAGGGACACACAGCCCTCCTTTTATAGTCTTGCAGTATGTTTGAGAAGCAGATACCCCTAGCACAAGCTTTTAGCCTCTTTCCATCAGAGAGTCCCATTTTTCCAATTTCAAGCCCTGTCTAAATAATACAGCAGTGATTTTAAATTCTCCCATTATATACAAGGTGTGTTTCTTTTGTTGTTCTACCTTCCTTATAAAATTGTAAAGTTAAGACAACAACATCCTGACTTGCTCTCAGTGTTCTTTTGAGTAGTAATATGATAGCAGGTTGTCAAGATTGTGATCCCTAGACTGACAGAAAATGTGCTGTGGCAAAAGCTTTTAGGCCTGTGTCTGACACAATCTGTGGACCTTACTATGTTTTCATGTGTGGGTGCAGCTGACAGTAGGCAGCACAGAGGGAGCCGCACAGCCTGACACTTGACACTGCCGGGGGTTCTATTTTTAGGATGACGGTGCAGAAAGTCCAAAGGCTTGGATGGGAATGGGGTAGATATCCTGCTACATGACTGAAGGCCATTGCACTCTGAGTCCGTTCCGTCATTTATCATCCGTCATCCGAAAAAGTCATGAGTCAATTCATTGCACACTAGATGCGTTAATATCGTACTTGAGAGTGCTCATGTGCTGTGGAGGCTTTGTAGTAAATATACCTAGCTTCACCATTTTAATAAAAAATAAATACAATTCTGTTGTTAAGTCTTACATAACTTTGAACGCAAAAAAATTGTTAAATGTAGTATAAACTTAACGATCAGCAAACCAGCAATCATAAACCACTTTATTTTTTAGTGCACTAAAGATGGAAGTTAAAACGTTTGCTAATTATTACATTTCTGCTAGACCTACAATAATGTTGTTAAGCAATACATAATAAAAAAAAAACATACAGTTGTCATAGCGTCAGAAACCATATGACCAATATTTTAACCAATGTCTTTCCATATGTTTTCTTTTTTTTCAAAGTCTTTGTAATCTTTGTTGGATTTATCATGAAGTAATTTTTGTTTGGCGGCACACACAATTAGATTTTCAATTTTGTTCAGGGAACTGCAAGAACCCACGTGTCTTCCCAAGTGATTATCACTGGTCAATGTCATTTTTAACGCACGTCAAAAAGGATCAAATCAAACTTGTTTTGATTCCAAAATTGATGTATCACCATCGTGCTTACAATTACGGACTCAAGTGTGCAAGGTGCAATAGGGAATGTACTGTACATGCTTGTTAAATTAATGACGCATCACAATTACGCCTTTTAAAAACGCATGGTGGAATGGATCCAGTGGGCAAAGCCCTTAAAACAAACATGGAGTGTAGTACATGTAGCTCTAATGTATTTTGGAATTGAGGACAGGGTTTATATAGTAGAAGGCGAGTCATGACATACTCTTACAAGAAATGACCCTTATGACCACATCAAATCAAAGGTGTTTTTGTATGAAATAATGTAGCTCACAGTTATTACTGACGAGTCAAGATTCATGGAAATACATGTTTGGATATTATGCCTCTAAAACAGACCTCCTTTCACCACCATTGTTTAGTTTTACCCAAAGATTGCAACAGTCTGTATATTAAACAACAGGCTGAGACATTGTACATGTATTAAGCAAAACAGCAGCAGATGTTTTAGCTTAGTAGAATGTGTGTCTAAGTTTAGGAGGGGATCACTGGATTGGACTGGTATCCTAGTTTACCTGTAGTGAATTATGTTATGGCACAGTCTCAAACAGGTCAGCATGTTGATCCAGAGAACTCCAGGCTGAGAGGCTGGAGTAAAGGCTCATGCACCCACTTTTTGTGTATTGTGTTGAGTTCAATTTTGGATCACTCTTATCCAAAACCTGAACACAGAGAAGGGTATTTCAAACCCAGTACTGTATAATTTAATTGCAAATTAGCAGCTCAGACCCAAAACCACAGTAGAATGAGGGACAAAAGTGCAAGTTTCCGATTCAACTGTGTAATAAGCGAGTTGAGGTTTATGAGAGGAAACAGATAGGTAGGTGGTTCCATTTTGTTCTTATCACATTTGGGACTGAAAGTTAATGAGCTGTTTTGTTTATGAGACAAGATGTTCTTTCGATAAGGTACTTTTCACTTTGATGCTAAGCTCAAAGGAACTCTAGAGGTTTTGCCTTTTCATTGCTGTTTTAAAAGAGCAATTATATTTAAATTCGCAGCACTCAGCTGCCAGTGTGTGAAGGGAGCTACATGTTTGTCGTGGCTTTTGCTTACAAAATCCTCCTGTTATCCAGGGGCCCAGTGGTATAAGATTGGGGGGGGGGGGGTAAATAAATTTAACCTCAAGCCAGGTAAATTATTGCTCTAAATAGTTTCATTCCAGGTTAAATACAGTTACAATTGTTTTAGTCCTCTCTGAAAGTCTCCTTTAGGGTCTCTGAGTAGCTAACCTGGTAAAGGAATGACGTGTGGTGTGCAGGATGAGTCAAACAACGCAGGGTCGTGTCCAAGTCACAGGGGATTCCACAGGGAGAGACACATCCACTGTGGTGCTCCCATTGGTTACTTAGGCAAAATCACCAGGAACTGTACACTGTCAGGCTCCTGAGTGTAAAGAGGCTGGAGATTGGAGGACAACAGTGAGATAGAACATAATTGGAGATTCTGTATTAATGCAATCTCAATAAAACAGAAAGTTTCCTTTTCCTTTGCTTCCTGCTTCAAGTTAGGGCTCCAGTTCTGTAGCCATTGAGCTACTTCTAACAGGGATGGATTTACTTCATAGAAGAAGAAACAGATCATTTTTGTAAGAATCTATGTTTGACACCAACCTAACCTCCTGGATATGGTATTTGCTGAGGATCACTCTTATCACAGACATGGTTGAGGTGAAAAAATATGTAGTCAATTGCATTACAGTAATTGATATATTGAATGTGTTTATTTTGAAAAGGCAAGGTTTCTGTATTAATTATACTGCAAGAACAAAGACTGCAAAGTGGGTTATGAAACTCCGTGGGCAGCTCTCTGTAGGTGGGCTCCTAGGTTTAAAATTATATTACAGGATGTTTGCTACCTGGTGACCTCAAAAGGTGTTGGAAAGAAAACACTGAATCATATAATATAAATATTGTTCTTCGATCAGATAGAAAACATTTATCTAACTTTGCATTGCATTAAGAAATTAAAACAGTGTTCATACAATGTGTCCATTATAAAACAGTGTGAAACGACACTTAAAAAATATTTTAATCCAGATAAGATTATCGTAAATCTTGTTTTTCCTCCTGTTTTTGTGTCTTTCTCACTAGTTAACAGTTCTTTCTCTCTTGCACTTTTTATTGTTTTCGGTCCACTTTTTAAAATCTAGCCATATCAATGTTCTTTCCCACAATTCAAGTAATTTGGCTCTTAACACCCAGCTCTATTTATAGACAAACCGTTTGTATACAGAGAAAAAGAAGAACAAAACAACTCAGCAGCAGTGGAGTGGATCCTTTTTTGCTTTAGATGACTGTCAGAATACATGATTATTGTCATTATACAATTTTTTCAGACTAAACAAATGATCAAAACTAGCATGCTAAGTGATTACTGTTCCAACAATAGGTGATCACTGAAAATCATGCGAAGGATGATAAGGGCAATTACTGAGTGTGCAGCTCCCCAGCTGAATAAATTTCAATCCATTGTTCCACACGGATAACACGTAAACAAGTTTGCTAATGTAAAAACATGTAGAAGTGGAGATAAGATGCACAGGAAGTAAGGTGCTGAATCTGCACTGTAGTGCCCACATACCTCAATAGGTCAGGCTTGCTTACAAACTAACTTAAGTTACAGGGACACGGTAACATCATGAAAGCAATTCACAGCATTGCAGACTCCTGGCGCTCTCCCCAAAAAATGTAATGGTGACCATAACATGAACTTTTCTTAAGTTTCAGTTGTGCACATGTTTTGGAACATTCTCCTGTGCAGTATTTGATTACTGGTGCATCAGCAAACTGTTCAAAATTAAAGTCTTCACACATCCCTGGTGATAGTCGCACAGCGTATCTACAGACAAGCCGTGATGGTGTCTGCAAGTTACGTTGCTGCAGACAGATGGATTTTAATGTACTGTTATGAAACATTGCTACTTCAGCAAAAGAAATGTGATATCGACTGAGATAATATTTCATGGGAAATTAAAAAACTGAAAACACTGCCCACATGGAAGCATAATAAACAAGTCTATCAAGTTGTGCTTTATAAGTTCATACTTTCAAAATGCTACTGCGCAGTAGGTAAGCTAGTACAATAGAAAAGTAGATTACACATCCTGAGAACTACTCAAACATATGGGAATCACAGTGCCCGCCAGTAGTACACTCTATCATGGGTTAAAGCCAAGGCATATTCCAGTTTATTATATAAAGTGATTCAAGTGCATTTAATGAAGGGCAGAATCTCTTCCAATTAACCTGTAACCCACAACGCTGTATGACCACCACAACTGACATGCACATAATCTACTAAGGGCATCTCTGCCCACCCTTGGTGCCGACCATGCCACTGCCTGGCCCGGAACACCAGAAAGGTTCGTTTACCCACTTATTTTTACCACCACAGCACTGGTGCCTGCTCTACGTATATTGCCACAGGATGTTTTTTTTTTTTTTGGTGTTTATAGGATGTTTAATCTGTGTATATCATAATACTGAATGTGCATGATATACAGGTAGTATGTTTCAGATGCTTTGTCTTTCATCAAAACCTTTGACCCAGCAGTTCAGTTTGGTTCAGGTTCAGTTTGGTGGTAAACACAGGAGTTACTTAACTGTATGCCTATTGTATATTTTCTCTTTTAGGTGACCAGTGACCCCACAGGTTTATGTGACCTCCGTGTAGTTGGCATGCTAGGATGTGTTTTGCCTTTGTGTCTTGAAATAAACAGTGACACCCATACAACTGCTTTTGGTTCTAAAGTAATCATGTTTAGAAAGAACATAAGCAAAAAAATAATAATAATTATAATTATAGTATATAATAATATCTTTATATAGCACCTTTCATAGTGGACCACCATCACAAAGCGCTTTACAGAGGTAGGCTGTGAACTGTGCATTATATGCAGAGTAACTTACAATGGGACATTGATTTAACATCTCATCCGCAGGATGGAGCACAAGGAAGTTAAGTGACTTGCTCAGGGTCACTCAGTGAGTCAGTCAGTGGCAGAGGTGGGATTTGAACCGGTGACCTTCTGGTTACAAGCCCTTACTTTAACCACTGGACCACACTGCCTCCTAAATGTTTACTTACAGTACATCTTGAGAACCGCCTCTCCAACTGTAATAAAACATGGCAACAGTATTTACCACTAGTTTGTGAGAGAATTACATGGGAATATAAGACTGTTATTATTTCAGACTTAAGTTTATTTCATGTACATACTGTGGAAGTAGGTCATGATGATCTACTCCTTGAGCTTTCATTTTTAATTTACAGTCCTGGCACGGATGAATAATCCAGGAATACATCAGGTTTGCACACTAACAACCACACTGTGCAGATCCGTAATACAACAGACGTGTCGTTGTTTTAGGGTAACTTTGAGAATTTATCTCAGTGCAGTTTAAACGATTGAAGACAGGTTCACAAGACAGGCCATCAGTATCTTTTTAACTTTTCATGTGTGCAAACCCGCCACCAAGACCCACACGTTGTAAAGCAGCTGCACAGTGTTTTGTGAAGGAAGCATTTAGAGATCAAACCTCACAACTGGCTTTCGCTCAGTCACCCACTGTGCTGCCGGTGGAAATGATGATATCCTTGTCAGAGCACTTTACAGCAGGAAGAACAAACTGAAAAGAATACAGACTGTGCTGGCAATTAGAGCACCACTGCATACTCACGAGCGTCTGCAATGATTTCCACGTTTATTGGGGCTTTATTTAGAAACTGCAGGCACATACTGTATTTCTCAGAATCCTTCTGTTTGTGTTTCGTAAATGAGGTTGTGGCTCAGCTACAAAGGACCAACATGTCACTCAGTGTCTGGAAAAAACCCTTTTCTAACTGCCTTTTAACAGGGCACAGGTCCCTTTTTTGAGTGGCTTAATTGTTTTCTGTTTATTCAGCAACTAAATCTGGCCAGGGGTATTTAACAGGATACTTTGTCATACCCCATTAGCTTTTTTTTTATTGGCATGTTTGTACTCCAACAGTTGAGAGATATGAGCTTCACTGTCTCACCATTCTCAGGTGACAATTCTTATTGCAGTGTTCATGCAATGTTCATGTGTGTTTGAATTGTTAACTAAGCTTTTTATTTGAGAAAAATAAATCAGTACTGGAAAATGTCCTTCTGTATTTATTTCTTATTTAATCAATATTTTGCATTTTGCACATTGATACAAGTGCATTAAAGGAATAGGTCACGAAAATAGGACCCCCTGGCTTGAGGTTAAGGTTAGAGTGAGAGCTAGGGGTAGGGTTTGGCCATTTTATTTATTCACTCTGAACCCCAAGCCAATGTGTTGTATTTCTAATTGGGATCCTAACAGATTATGGTGTAATTAAATTGTTCACTTGGGCAAAAGCATTTTAGTTTTGTTAAATTATACAAACATCAGCCTACTGTATCCACACACAAACCTGTGAATGTGATACAGTGCACTCTGTTTATAAAAATCACATCTACTCAGATGATTTGATTCTTATAAGAGGATGATTCTTAAAAGCGGACCGATATGATTACAATTAGCAAAAGCGTCCCTCCGCACATCAGCAGTTTAAATACAAATGTCAACGGTGCTTAATCACTGAGGACAATACATCAAAACAATCAAAACAAGTCCTCGTGGGGAAGCAGCTTGTTATATGATCATGATTATGTTTACTCAAGGCTGCAGAATCCTATTTTACTACAGTATACTTGAAAAGTGATCGTCTTGTGAGGGTTCCTAGTTTAACTGCTGTGTGGTGTTACATGTAATGGCGTTTGAGTTAAAATAACATTACAGTACAGTATTTACTGTGAGGCCTACCACAGCATTTAATCATCTGTGGCTTACTTATTTTCAGTTGCGATGTAAATCTCACAGTTTTTCATTCAGCGGAGATACAAAGCTCTGCAATCCCCCCCCTCACCTCTCCGCGTATATCACACAATAACACTGCTGTACTCAGTATGTATTCAATGAATGTGTATTCACTTTACTGAAACAGAGTTTCACTAAAAGAGCAACACCAAAAACATACCTGCACAGTGCAGTGGTGCAGTCACTGTTTGATTACAAACTTGTCCAGTGTTCCCTGTATCATTGCACGATCCACGCTGCGTACGTGCCTAATCATGTGAGATGTGGTCAAATTCAAATTCAAATTCAAAAACAACTTTATTGGCTGTTCACGTCATTGCACTTAATACAGTACCATATTACATGTAGTCGGTATGCCCCGAAACTATTGTTATAAGCGGATTGCTTGATTCTTACAAGCAGGTTGTTTTAACATGCTTAGTATAGGAATGATTTTGTCCCAGTGGTTTTGATCACTATATGCGGTTGATTCTTATGTCAGTGATTCCTATAAACGGAGTGAACTGTACTCAAAATACATAGCAACACAGTGACCTTGTTACCTGCCTGTTTTGTTCCAAACCCCTCCGACACACATGCATTTTATTGTGACTGAATGAGTCTCTCATGTTCCTGGAAAGAATATCTTTTGCTGCTTCTGGACCCTGGCTCAAACCACAGTGTGGAATTTGCTTACGCTTATGGAAAAACAGAGTGAGGAGTCAGAACTGGCACCCAGTCACTGAGCCTGTCTGGAATAAACTGACTCACATCCAGTTTTATTCAGTTTTATTTTTCTTGACTTGTTTGACACTAACTCTGGTCTAGCAGTTAACTGTGGTGGGAGAGTTTTCTCAGGAATGCTGCCTTGTTTTTCAACCACTGTTTTTGCCTTGGAAAATATTCTAGCTGAATTCTTAAGTGGGGTGGTTTACATAAAGACCACTAGGGTTTTGCAGATTTTTTATTAGTTGCCAATGTTTCTGAGGGGGCAGAAATTACAGCTGCACATCCATTTAATACGTCCCACCCAGTCATTCTGCAATTGTACTAAAAAAGTTCCTTTTGAAGGTACCACTGCCCTTGTGGTTGTGAAACTATGAACCTAAAATGTCCGTCAGAAGACTAATTGTCTCTTGTTGGCATAGCAACACTGGTACAGTTCAGCCATTCTTTCTGTAACTGGGTTTTTTGGCTCCGGTGAGGGACTGGCACATGGCACTGATGCTTGCTGTAGGAAAAAGCATTTAGATTAATGCATGCTGATAATTGTCAGTTGTAAATACAGAAACACAATGGTGTACAAGAATACATTATTGTCCCTCACGAGTCAGTGCTGGAAGCCATGTAGTGCTGGTAAACAATGCCAGAAAAGCTTATTTGCAAGGTTGAAGAATTCCCTAATTAATTCCTTTTTTGCTTTAATTGCCTTTGTTTCTTCAGAAAATCAAACATTGGCCAGAACCTGCCTGTCTGCTCGGTGCCAATGAGGTTTCTGCTATACAGATTCTTGACCCTACTGGCAGACATGCAGTTTATCATGCATTGTTTCCTTTCTTTATTGTGAGAATTCAACTTTCTTTCTTTGGCAATTAATTGTTTCATCATTTGCTTTGCCCGAGTGTGTTCTTTTCATAGGTTCTTTTGCACAAGTGGCACGCACTCGTGTCTCTTTCAGTCCATTCCAATTCCTGATGTTGTTCCCAAGTGATTCAATTAAGCAATTAAAGACCAGGCTGGAGCATGACTCAGGACTGTCCAACTGAATAAATAAGGGCCAGGTTGGGACACATTTCTGGAATGTAATGCACTGGCAGAGACACCATTGAGTATCACTGTTCTTGCCAATGTGTTGCTGCTAAGTTATAAGAACCCTTTAGGAGCTGACTAGACAGAGTTCTGGGAACAATCAGCCACTAGAAACCACATGAGCAGAGGCAGGTTTGTTTGGCCTCCTACTTTTCGTATGTTCTTACACTATTGGTAGCCACCAAATTCAGATTGAAAAGGGCTTGGGTCCAGTAGATAGGAAGGGCCATCATACAGCAGAATGGGGCACTGGTTCAGTCTGGGACATTGGTTTCACCTTTCTGAGTCGTTGTTCTTTGTTCTCCCAGTACTGACTTGACCCAGCTCTTCTGAGATCTAACCAGACTGTAATCTAAGGTGGCAGAATTGCCTGCAGTTCTGTTATATTTATTTGGAAACATTAACGTATTATGTCACAGGGCATGTCCTCGCCTCAGTGTAATTTTTGTTATTTATAACAACCCAACAGCAGAAGTAGATAAAAAAACACAAACATCTTTGGCTAATGTACTGTAAGAGCATGTCAGGCCCTGTGATGACTCAGCCTGTTGATTTTCTCGCAAGAAGTTGCATATTTATCATGTTTCTGTCTGCAAAAACATGTTCTTCCTGGTCTTTATTTATTTGTAAAGTTCTCTTGGTACAAAAGGTTACATATCAGTTATCCATGGCATACAAGAAACACAATCATTTTAAAAGGACACACAACATTGTTTAGGGTCAAACCTTTTTGGTTGAATGAGGACCAGGTGAAAAGATTTTCTGTTGCTGACATTTTCGGTACGTCTGGGAGCATGTCAACTTACTGACTTAGAGACAGACTGCAGCAGCCTATGACTAGCTCATGTGCTGTAGAGTCCTTCTAAAGCTTATTGTATACAGATTTCTTTTATCTTATTGTGTGGTTTAGGCTTGAGGTGAGATTTTACATCCCACCCAAAAGCTTCTTTGTGCTGTTCTTACTATATACAAGTGTAATAGAACGCTCTTAGTGACTTATACAAAACAGTCTTACCAAGTGCTGTTGCTGCCTCTTGTGTACCTCGTACTGTTGAAGTTGCTTGTGTCTTGTGTCATTGATTAACGGGGGGTCTGCTCCCAGCGTCGTTTGTTTTTGCCCATCACTCAATCTGTCTCACAACAAAATCATATTCATTCTTTTGAAACATCTGCGGATAAAGTAACAATGGTCATACATGCTGATAAGCGCAGTTTTCATATTGTTTGCCCACAAGGAGAAAAGCTAGAAAGGACTAAGCTGCAGACAGGAGCAGTTGAACTAGGTTGAGTTTTTTATTCTGTATTGTTTAAAACATTTCCAGATAAAACTGGGCACTGTACATGGGCCCAATAGGGATAAAAAAAGGGTATTGCAGAAACTAATATCCCCAAGAAATGCTTCTGCACTTTTTTCAGCCACTGGGATTGATTCCAGTTTAAGCACATGCAGAATGCCTAAAGCTACTGGAAACAGCAGCTGCCAAGTTATGGAACCTGATTACAGTATCCTAATGAATTCATAAATGTATTTTCGCTGCTTACCCAGGAGTAATAAAACAGTTATTTGCATTGAATAAGGATTTTAAGAAGTCTGGAAAAAATGAGTCGTTCACTCTTCTCTGAATGGAAAAAAGTGGAAAATTATGAACAAAGCAGTTTTCCATTATGCAGATCGGTTGATTGCACATATTTCATTTGGAAGGCTTACAATTCCTATCCTAAAGGTATCCTAAAGTGACCTTGTGATGTTATGATGTTGGTAGCTGTGTCAGGGTTATTCACACATGTGGCTATTCCAATCCATGGCCTTGCTCCAACTAGGTCTCTGATTATTGAACAGTCCAGGAGTTTGTTTCAACCAGGTTGTAAATGATTTAACTCACCCTATATAGGCTAAAGTCCTGATTTTAAACAAAGTCCTGAGTTGGAATGGAGTTAAAGTGAGTAGCGCTGTTCTCAGTGAACAATACCATTAAAAATAAACTCACAAAGTATTCGCCATTGTTATACAGTAAGTAATATAAGTACAGTAACTCTTGGTGTGATGGAACCATGGTCTTTCCCTGATTACACCAGCTTATGTCCTTGTGTTATTAAGCACCCTTCAGTGCTCCTATGGCTCTGTGGTTAACTGACACCAGATTTCAGGACTTTATTGAGTCCCAATGCTCGTTGGTGGCTAGTGTACAGTATAGTGGGTGTAAGTCGCCCTGGATAAGGGCGTCTGCTAAGAAATAAATAAATAAAATAAATAAACGTGGTGCGGTTGGTTTGTATTCAGTCTGGCTCAGGGGTGCTTTGATTTTGTTCACAAAATATCTTAAAAATGACATATGGAATCATGTATAGATGTGATTCAAGAGCCATTTGGCAGCGGGGAGCACTTTCTGGTCGTCTGTGGTATTTGCATAAAGAGGACTGGTTGAACTGTCTTTATCCCTTTTTTAATGCTATCAAAATACCTTAATATATTGTGTAGAAGAATACTGAACCTGATTATACTGCCCATCCTATATATGAGGCATCCTGTATATGAGGCACAACATGTATATAGTAAGTTTTTTATATAAACAAATAGGATTAACAAAGCCGTCCCTGGAAAAACACAGCATTTTAAACTTGTGTCTTGGCTGAGTCAGCTATACAGACATGCTCAAATTTGTTGGTACCCCTCCACAAAAACGAAGAATGCACAATTTTCTCTGAAATAACTTGAAACTGACAAAAGTAATTGGCATCCACCATTGTTTATTCCATATTTAATAGAAATCAGACTTTGCTTTTGATTTTTTATTCAACATAATATTGTAAATAATAAAACAAATGAAAATGGCATGGACAAAAATGATGGGACCCCTAACCTAATATTCTGTTGCACAACCTTTAGAGGCAATCACTGCAATCAAACGTTTTCTGTAGCTCTCAATGAGACTTCTGCACCTGTTAACAGGTAATTTGGCCCACTCTTCCTGAGCAAACTGCTCCAGCTCTCAGGTTTGATGGGTGCCTTCTCCAGACTGCAAGTTTCAGCTCTTTCCATAGATGTTCGATAGGATTCAGGTCAGGACTCATAGAAGGCCACTTCAGAATAGTCCAATGTTTTGTTCTCATCCATTCTTGGGTGCTTTTAGCTGTGTGTTTTGGGTCATTATCCTGTTGGAGGACCCATGACCTGCGACTGAGACACAGCTTTCTGACACTGGGCAGTACGTTTCGCTCCAGAATGCCTTGATAGTCTTGAGATTTCATTGTGTCCTGCACAGATTCAAGGCACCTTGTGCCAGGCGCAGCAAAGCAGCCCCAAAACATAACCGAGCCTCCTCCATGTTTCACTGTAGGTATGGTGTTCTTTTCTTTGAAAGCTTCATTTTTTCGTCTGTGAAAATAGAGCTGATGTGACTTGCCAAAAAGCTCCAGTTTTGACTCATCTGTCCAAAGGACATTCTCCCAGAAGGATTGTGGCTTGTCAATATGCATTTTAGCAAATTCCAGTCTGGCTTTTTTATGTTTTTCTGTCAAAAGTGGAGTCCTCCTGGGTCTTCTTCCATGGAGCCCACTTTTGCTCAAAAAGCGACGGATGGTGCGATCAGAAACTGACGTACCTTCACCTTGGAGTTCAGCTTGTATCTCTTTGGCAGTTATCCTTGGTTCTTTTTCTACCATTCACACTATCCTTCTGTTCAATCTGGGGTCGATTTTCCTCTTGCGGCCGCGCCCAGGGAGGTTGGCTACAGTTCCATGGACCTTAAACTTCTTAATAATATTTGCAACTGTTGTCACAGGAACATCAAGCTGCTTGGAGATGGTCTTGTAGCCTTTACCTTTACCATGCTTGTCTATTATTTTCTTTCTAATCTCCTCAGACAACTCTGTCCTTTGCTTTCTCTGGTCCATGTTCAGTGTGGTGCACACAATGATACCAAACAGCACAGTGACTACTTTTCTCCACTTAAATAGGCTGAATGACTGATTACAAGATTGGAGACATGTGTGATACTAATTAAATAAACTAATTAGTTTGAAATATCACTATAATCCAATTATTTATTATCTTTTCTAAGGGGTACCAACAAATGTGTCCAGGCCATTTTAGAATATCTTTGTAGAATAAGCAATAATTCATCTCTTTTCACAGCTTCTTTGCTTTATTCTATGACATACCAAAGGCATGCAAGTATACATGATAAAATAGCTTTTAATTTCATCACTTTTCAGGAGGAATGAAGCATTATTTCAATGAGCTGTAAGGGTACCAACAAATTTGAGCACGTCTGTAGATGGATGAATCCGTTTAAAAGGTGTCCTTGCTAACCATTGTACCATTCAGTTATATTCACATCAGAACCTAAGAAAAATGTGTTTACCGTGGCCATTAGCAGTATTTTTTAATTCAGTGTGACGGGGGGACAGTGTTTGCTGATAACCTTCACAACAGGTGAAGTCATGTCAGTGAATTGAAATGTGGTCTGCGTGTTTTTGTTTTTCAGAGGTCCCGCTAGTGATGTATCTCTTTGCCCTGATTTCTCTGGTGTGGCTCTGGGGAGGCCTGCATATGGCTTACAGACACCTCTGGATGCTGATAATGTATGTCATCTTCAACAGCATGTTGGTAAGTACTTTTTTTTCTTATTTAACATTAGTTCCAGACGACATCTATCTGTGGTTTTGTGAAACAGCATTTTGAGGGCTGTTAAAATGTTTCTCAGGTGAACTGAGGACACTTAACAGTGATTTTCGCTATCTATCCGAAAATCTGGGACTGCAAGGTATTCTTTTATTGTAGGGTCGATTTTTACCGCGCTTTTCTTCTAAATAACAACACGTTTCTGATTTGATCTATCTATGGCCAATTTTAGTCCTAATTTGATTAAATAAATTCAATTTTAAAAATAAAGCAAAACACGGTCAAAAGCTTAAATCGCTATGTACTATTAGCTGGCGGGTGTGTTTCAGGCTAGTATCACAATGACAGAGGCAAAAATAATGGGCGTTACTTAGGGGGTGCAGTTAACGGAGTACACAGGGGATCAAAAAACACTAAAATTGATTTGGTTTTCACAATCATAGTTCGTTGGTATACAGTGCCTTGCGAAAGTATTCGGCCCCCTTGAACTTTGTTGCCTTTTGCCACATTTCAGGCTTCAAACATAAAGATATGAAACTGTAATTTTTTGTGAAGAATCAACAACAAGTGGGACACAATCATGAAGTGGAACGAAATGTATTGGATATTTCAAACCTTTTTAACAAATAAAAAACTGAAAAATTGGGCATGCAAAATTATTCAGCCCCTTTACTTTCAGTGCAGCAAACTCTCTCCAGAAGTTCAGTGAGGATCTCTGAATGATCCAATGTTGACCTAAATGACTAATGATGATAAATAGAATCCACCTGTGTGTAATCAAGTCTCCGTATAAATGCACCTGCACTGTGATAGTCTCAGAGGTCCGTTTAAAGCGCAGAGAGCATCATGAAGAACAAGGAACACACCAGGCAGGTCCGAGATACTGTTGTGGAGAAGTTTAAAGCCGGATTTGGATACAAAAATATTTCCCAAGCTTTAAACATCCCAAGGAGCACTGTGCAAGCGATAATATTGAAATGGAAGGAGTATCAGACCACTGCAAATCTACCAAGACCTGGCCGTCCCTCTAAACTTTCAGCTCATACAAGGAGAAGACTGATCAGAGATGCAGCCAAGAGGCCCATGATCACTCTGGATGAATGTAACAGGGTGAGGTGCCCTGTACATTGCTTGTTTACTTTTAGATCGGGGTCCCCCTCTGCCCCTGTGTTATTTTGTATCATTATTATGATTTATTATTGTATACATGACGGCGAGCGCCGTATGTTATTGTTTTGTTTATTTTTAAAACGTGTCCTGGCAGAGGCGAGATCGGTGCTCGTCCTCTGCCAGGTGTAATGAAAAATACTCGTGCAGAAGGTGGCCATCTCCCGAATTAATTAAGTGATTAATTTAGTTGCTAATCGGGAGATGGTCACCTGAATATAAAAAGCCTGCAGCTCTCCAGTTCCGGGTGGGTGTTTGGAGTAGAGAGACGGAGAGCGAGAGGATTAAAACGAAACTAACAGTAAACAGGAACAGTGACGGCGATCTGCCCAGCCTGACCTGTGTTTTTGTGTTGGTGATTTCTTTTTGTTTAATTATTTATTTCGCTCACAGAGCAAAATAAATAATTAAACAAAAAGAAATCACCAACACAAAAACACAGGTCAGGCTGGGCAGATCGCCGTCACTGTTCCTGTTTACTGTTAGTTTCGTTTTAATCCTCTCGCTCTCCGTCTCTCTACTCCAAACACCCACCCTGAACTGGAGAGCTGCAGGCTTTTTATATTCAGGTGACCATCTCCCGATTAGCAACTAAATTAATCACTTAATTAATTCGGGAGATGGCCACCTTCTGCACGAGTATTTTTCATTACACCTGGCAGAGGACGAGCACCGATCTCGCCTCTGCCAGGACACGTTTTAAAAATAAACAAAACAATAACATACGGCGCTCGCCGTCATGTATACAATAATAAATCATAATAATGATACAAAATAACACAGGGGCAGAGGGGGACCCCGATCTAAAAGTAAACAAGCAATGTACAGGGCACCTCACCCTGTTACAATGAACTGCAGAGATCTACAGCTGAGGTGGGAGACTCTGTCCATAGGACAACAATCAGTCGTATACTGCACAAATCTGGCCTTTATGGAAGAGTGGCAAGAAGAAAGCCATTTCTTAAAGATATCCATAAAAAGTGTCGTTTACAGTTTGCCACAAGCCACCTGGGAGACACACCAAACATGTGGAAGAAGGTGCTCTGGTCAGATGAAACCAAAATCGAACTTTTTGGCAACAATGCAAAACGTTATGTTTGGCGTAAAAGCAACACAGCTCATCACCCTGAACACACCATCCCCACTGTCAAACATGGTGGTGGCAGCATCATGGTTTGGGCCTGCTTTTCTTCAGCAGGGACAGGGAAGATGGTTAAAATTGATGGGAAGATGGATGGAGCCAAATACAGGACCATTCTGGAAGAAAACCTGATGGAGTCTGCAAAAGACCTGAGACTGGGACGGAGATTTGTCTTCCAACAAGACAATGATCCAAAACATAAAGCAAAATCTACAATGGAATGGTTCACAAATAAACATATCCAGGTGTTAGAATGGCCAAGTCAAAGTCCAGACCTGAATCCAATCGAGAATCTGTGGAAAGAACTGAAAACTGCTGTTCACAAATGCTCTCCATCCAACCTCACTGAGCTCTAGCTGTTTTGCAAGGAGGAATGGGCAAAAATTTCAGTCTCTCGATGTGCAAAACTGATAGAGACATACCCCAAGCGACTGACAGCTGTAATCGCAGCAAAGGGTGGCGCTACAAAGTATTAACTTAAGGGGGCTGAATAATTTTGCACGCCCAATTTTTCAGTTCTTTATTTGTTAAAGTTTGAAATATCCAATACATTTCGTTCCACTTAATGATTGTGTCCCACTTGTTGTTGATTCTTCACAAAAAATTACAGTTTCATATCTTTATGTTTGAAGCCTGAAATGTGGCAAAAGGTCGCAAAGTTCAAGGGGGCCGAATACTTTCGCAAGGCACTGTATATATTATAGACAGGCTGTGTCTGTAAAATGATGTACCAACTGTACAACAAACCATTAGCACTTATTAAAAAAAAGTGGTCGCGTCCGTCTCTGCATGTGTTTATGATCTGTACTGCCCATCCAATAGATTTTCTAAATACAGCAGTTGCTTTACATGCATTTACAAAACTGTACAGAAAAACAGTAGTGGTTTTTATTTTCTTTCTGACTAGGATAGTGGAGACTGGCCAACACTGTTCTTTTTGTTGTTGTTTAATTGTATGTTTGTATATAATGACATAAAGTGCCATTTAAAAAAAATACAAAACATTCAGCAACTTGACAGAGGAGCAAGCTGCTGAAGAGACAGAAGAACATGAAACCGCGCTGTCTTCATCGACTTGCACACCACAGCGGTGTAAAAGAAATCATAACGATGATCCCGCTGGGGAATACCTGACGGCATATTTACAAAATAAAAACACCAGTTCGCTGGATGAAGATGAGATGCTTTTGCTCAGCCAGCTTGCGCCATTGAAATGCCTCCCACCCCAGAAGCAAGCACAAGTAAAACTAGGTATACAGCAGTTCATTTATGAAGCCGAGTTTTCTCCAGAAATTGAACACAAAAGATCCGCTTGCCACCCGCATCGCGTCGCGTCCAGTGTGAACGATCCTTTATGCTTCAAGTGGGAGGTGTGGTGAAATGGAGAAAATCAAGTCAAACATTTAAAGGAGGGTTGGAATAGTCGCTTGGGGTATATCCACACATGCTGTTGCTTGCTGGGGTCGATTGCTGAGTATTGGTACTGGCACAGAACAAGCCATGGGGAACACAATGCCACTATAAAAATGTCCATAGGGGTGCTGTTGTAGCCAATTTTACATAGTTGCTTAACTATGAAAGTTAACACCACTAAGTGATACAATGTGGTATTAACCCTTTACTGCCCTGCGTATGTTCCAATACCTATTTAATACCTAGTTTCTCAATCTCAAATATATAGGACACTGGGTAGCAAAGCGTTAATGAGCTAAGGCCTCAAATACACAACTGTATTTCTGCTAATTAACCATATGTTATTCACATATTGGTAATAGGCAACCAGCAATCATCACTGTAGGTCGGCTGGATAATTCACAGCATGTGTTGATATAACTCACATCAAAAAAATTAAGTCCCGCCCTGCATACAAATATAAACGTACATAACTTTCAATAAGATTTCTTTAAAAGGGAACATTGAGTAATTGAAGAATGTAACAATTACTTGATAGGATAAGTTAGTTTAATAAAACCATTAATATAGAACCTACAGCTATGGCCAAAAGTTTTGCATCACCCTATAGAATTAACCTGCTGACTAATGTTACGTTAACATATTGAATTACGTACTGCTTTGTAGTTTTCCATGTACTTAACGAGAAACAAAAATTGGAAAATGTGACATTTCGAAATCTAACATGAAATACTGTGCTACTATTCTAGCTTCCGGTAGGCTTTTGCAAGATCATTTTGTGAGTTTCTTTGATCACATGATGAGATCTAAATTATGTTCATTTAGTTTTTTTTAACGATATGTCAACCCTGTAATTCTAGGTGATGCAAAACTTTTGGCAATAGCTGTATTATATTCTTCCATTTCTCACTGTTCAATTATATGAGTTACTCATGTCGGTACCTTGACCCTAACCCTGTTTCCATGGAAACCTGGTCATACTCATGAAGGGGAAAGCTGAAGGGAAGGAGAGAGATCTCCAAGGATGTGTATGCCTGTCAGCGGTTTTTCAGAACAGAATTCAAAACCGATGGATCCTGGTAATTAGTGTGCACTGGAGGAAATGTTGGTACATTTGGAATTTAACAATAAATAGTTTTAACTGTGAGGTATTTGGTGCTCAGATTACACATTTAACAAACACAATATCAAAACATGTTGATTGTAATCTTCTTATTTGATAATGTCAACAATTACTAACAATGACAGACAAGACTACTGAATACATAAGCTTCCTATTGTGAAGAAAAGCTTTTGCTTTCTCATATAGGCTGTGGTGTGATAAGAGACAAAGTGCTCCTCAGACAGGCATTATAAGAAGCCACAAGTGAAACGGATAGTTTATGAAGTGAAACCAAAAGTCAAAGCAAGTCTTGCACTCTTCAAGCTGTGATATATACAGGTGGAAATCAGTGCCAGGGGGACAGCAGTGTGCCCCAGTGTGAGGGACGAAGGACGAGGTACAGCTCGCAGTAATGCAGAAGCTAAATCACACACATGCAAAATAAACTAGAAAACTTGTCTTTGTGAACAAAAACAATGTCTACAACTTTAATTGTGCTTCCTGTTTTTAAGTGGACCACTGCTATCTCTCCACAGTCACGACCATCTAAAGAGATCTCCCTTCTTGCACCCGGCACCCTGTAATTTCATAGGTTTTACTGTGATTCTAAGAGACACACCACATCTCTTTTATACAGCTAACATGAGTAATGTGTCTGTAAAATGAATTGTCTGTACAAACCTGACTAGACCTGTCTACCCCCCTCCCAACGAATCTACCCACAGGAAAAAAAAACATTATATATCATTAACTAATCCTTGGTTAGAGCATGCCAGAAAAAGAGACTGAGAATAGACTGACAAAAACAGAATGTCTCCCACTTGACAGCCTTTTAGACATAACTAGATAGCAAATCATTCAGCACTATAATAAAAGAACAGGATGAATGTTTTCAGGGAGAGTGCCAAGGCTAATTGGAGGAAACCAAAGTCTCGTTGTTATCAAAATGATTAGGATAAATCATATTCTTGAAACTGCTGTTGTTGAGCAACCACCTAGAGCAGTTTCATAAATATTTTGTTTATCAAAGTGAAAGCTTTGTGACTAGAGCCTGATATGACAGAGATGCATATATGTGTATAATGTAGATGCTGGCTTTTTACTGCATCTCGTCAATGTTTATCCATGAACTGAAGATCCTCAGAAGCACAAACACTTTGCATTGCCTGTTTTAGAACCTTTTTTTTTTTGTGGTAAAATAACAATTTGGTTATGGTACTGTTGTAAGAAAATCCTATTAAACTAGACTTGCTTTTTCTTGAAAGGTTCTCCTGTAATGGATGCTTTGTCTAGACAGCTGTTACACTCCAGGTTACCTAAGAAACACTGTCAATCAATGGGGGGCTGTCATTGTCAGGTAGTAGTTTCAGTCTTTGCAAGGTGACTTTTACATGCTGTGTAGAATGGGGAGCCTTTACTGTAGCCTTAACATGCATTCTGCTCTTGTTTTTATTATTATTAATTTCTTAGCAGACACCCTTATCCAGGGCGACTTACAATTGTTACAAGATATCACATTATTTTTTCATACAATTACATTATTTTTTACACATTATTTACACATACAATTACCTATTTATACAGTTGGGTTTTTACTGGAACAATCTAGGTAAAGTACATTGCTCAAGGGTACAGCAGCAGTGTCCCCCAGCTGGGATTGAACCTACGACCCTCCGGTCAAGAGTCCAGAGCCCTAACCACTACTCCACGCTGTTTACCTTTGCAAGAATGAAGGTAAAGTTTAAAACAGCAAACCAATGCTTTCCATATAGTTCCTTTGCTTAACTATTCTAATAAAAGACAGTTCAAAATATAAATACCTTCTCTTCACAAACAAGTTCTGCCATAACCCAATAAATCAGCTGTTTACATCATCTAATTAGGAAATGACTACCCCCCCCCCCCAATAAGCTACAGGGCCAATACATACTACAGAGACATTACAGAAACAGGCCAGTCTTAATCTAATCCAGAAATGAGTCCACAAGACAGGACCATTTTTATACAGACACCCCAAGACAGACATAAACATATTAGAACAGTATGTTCATTTTGTTCCAATTTCCTTTTTAAAGGATATATTGTACTATCGATTAGAGCCACATAAACACATTTGGCCTATTTTGTAAGCTATTTGTCCACACAGAAGAGTTATGGCCACAGCTGTCTATTCAGGTCCTGTTTTGATGTAGATGTCAGTGGCATTAGTCAACCCATAAGCAAATGAGACCCTACTGGGTGTGATATTAAGCGGTAATAAACAAGAGACACAGACACACTAACAGACCAATAAGAGTTCTATAGTCTTTGTAGAGGGATGCACAAACCACTCATTTGTATTTTCACTATTGCAGAGAGTGAGAAAGCTGTCTGTCAGGATGAAGTATGCAGTTATCCTAGCATACAGCTTATTCACTCTGCATTCTCACTGTCTTCTGCCACCTTTTGAGTATCAGTAAGTCTTGACCAGAGATAAACCCATCTTAAGTGGCATTCTGTGGCACTGTAGAGCTAAATTGAATTGACTAAAAATGAGAAATACAGAAACAATTAAATCAGAAGGGAAAAACTTGTGTGGTATTGTGGCAAAGTGGTGTGTGGTTACAGGTGTGTGCAGTGCAGAGCGGATACAAAACAGACAGACAATGAATTCCAGGTGCAAGGGTGTTTATTGATTTATTAAACAATGTCCAGAGCCTTATGGCGAACGCCTGTAAATAATAGTGATGGAGTGATACAACGGTGTGTATCACTCGGTAATTGTAATCCCCGGGTTTGACCCGCAACCAAAAAGTCCAGTTTCGTACACCAACACTATACACAAACAACAAACACAGTTTTTAGTGACAGTGAATAGGTGCTAGTGGTGTATTACAGTTCTCCGTGAATGCAGGGGTGAAAGTGATGTCTGGGTTTATGCTGGCTACAGCTCTGGGTAGTCTAGTTTGAGACAAACAGACAGGTACAACAGACACTAATACACACAAGACAAAAACTCACGGTTCTCGCAATACTGCAACACGGTCTCCGTGTAGGTTTGTAACTAACCATTTACCAAGGGACAGATCACTTACACTACCATCCTCGCTCATGACCCCGAGGTTAACGAGCGCATCCGCTCCTCCAATCCTCGGATGCCACGCCGTTTCCCGTCCGAGTCATTGAGTTTGGGTACCGTAGCTCCGCCCCCTTCCTAAATGACCAACCTCCACCTAACCCAAGGAATAAATTATCATGCTATTTAGTTAAGGGTACTCTGTTCCTTTTACACAGCACCCTCACAGGTCCGGAGGGAGATCTAACACCAAGAATCATTCGATCTCTGTCACAGGTATACATTATGTTTAAAAGCATTACAAATGATACTACCCCCTCCCCACCCCATTTCTTAAGCAGCCCTTTATACCGCAGAACCAGTTATAAGGTGGCATAGTTACGGCTCCCATTTCCCCATAATGCCATTCCACAATCCATTGTCGTTATAAGGTGAAACACACATTTTGTAACTATGGCTTCCGACTATAGCGTTCTAAGGAGGAGCATTAGGTTGGTCCATTTGCTCATGGACAAAAAGTGTTTGGCATCACTCTTAAATCAGTGGAATAGTACTAAAGAGCACAATATTTTTTTCTTCATAGAAAACCAGGGCAGGATTTACATATATAATTACATGTTGTGCATCTTAACCTTACTGTAGATGCCTGTACGGTGGGTAACATCTGTTCCTCAATGCTTATTTAGCAGGATTCACTGGCATCTTTTTACTAAGCCCTGCTAAATCTTCCTGTGAACATCTGCATTTTATCATCTTGAATTTTGCGTGACAAATATGGAATTAATCAAACTGTTCCAGTGTTATTTATCGAAACAATTAACATCTGCTTTTGTTTTGTTTTTGTTTCTTCCAGTAAACTGTGAGAACAATAAAAAACACAAACAGGTTACTGATGCAAATTGATTTTCCACATCCTGTATTAAAAACAAAATGAGAACATTTCTTTCTGCATCCTTTCATTTATACCGTGCTGTACTGTGGTGCAATATTCTTTGGTAGCACATGAATAGTACTGTAATTTCTATAATAACTGGGTAACTATATTGGTCTCTTTACATGATAACTACTTTGTAATTACATTAAATACAATCTTGTTCTTGGATTTAATTACATGGTAACTCATAATACTCACCTATTCATTAGTTACAGTGTAAGAGCATCACGCATTGGTAGTTAGTGGGTTATTACTATGTAATTACATGGTAATGCCTCTGTGATCTAAAGTGCTACCAAAGTTTCCATCAGCACAACCACTGCATTCAACCTGGAGTGGTCCTGTGAACTTACCAGCATCGTATTCTTGTGGATCAAAGACCCTATGTAAATCATCTTTACCAAATGGTCCTGAAGCAGCAGTTTGAATTTTGAGTCACTGATCCCACTGCTTTTCAGTCTCATTTTGACTTCCATTTGGCAGTAGTCCTTTCCCCTACAAACTACTGGA
The DNA here is from genome assembly GCF_902713425.1 of Acipenser ruthenus. Classification (NCBI taxonomy): domain Eukaryota; kingdom Metazoa; phylum Chordata; class Actinopteri; order Acipenseriformes; family Acipenseridae; genus Acipenser; species Acipenser ruthenus. Next base: position 5,911,803 of record NC_081189.1, read on the forward strand.
ATAAACCTGGCAAGAGTAAATGCATTCCTATATGAAAAACACTACATACAGTACCATCCAAAAACACAATGCTTATAGAGCTTTTACCTCATCTCACCAACAGTGAAAAGAATCTGTAATGGCAGTGCATCTCATAACACCAAATCAGTGAGTGAACCTCAGAATAACATTCTGTTTATCTTTGACTAAGCCCAGCCAGTATATTTTTCAGTCTCAGCCTTAATTATTGTAAAATTAATTACCAGATGATTACTGGGACACATTATTAATGGGTGAATACTTGAAATGAAGCATTGCCTCTGTGTTTCCCATAGAAAGTTATGTGTTACTTTGCTGTAAAACAAAAGGTCAGGCAGTGCTGTGCTGTGCTTCCTGTTCTGGGCTCTGTGATTGAAAGCGAGTGTGTGCAGATGATACAGTGCCATTTCAGGGAAACTAAACACATCCTGATAATGGTAGTACATTGTTTAAATGGTGCTGTTAACATGTACTGTACATTTATGTAAACAGTGCTAAATATAGAAGTGTCACACATGGAGAGCTGCGTACAGATGGTCTTTGTTGTTTGCTATACAGCTGTTTTAGGGGAAAGATACACTGAGAGAACAGTATAGAAGTTGAGTTGCCACTAGGTTCAGAGGTTTGTTGGACCTTGCTTTTCTTTGTTGTTTTGCTTCTGGCCTATAGAGAATAGTAAAGCAGCAGCACAGTGGTTATTTACATGTGGACAGTAGTAGTAAACACAAGCCGAAGGACATTGTTTCAAGCTTTGGAATTAAAACAAAAAAATAAAATAATTGTGTCTACTGCATTAAATCTCCAGCAGTAATATTATTGTTTAAGGTTCCTCCTATCTGTGTGGTTTCAGAAATATATATATATATATATATATATATATATATATATATATATATATATATATATATATATATATATATAAAATAAACAAAAGCAATGACAAAATACAAATGAAGACAAAAATAAGGTTAAAAATCAAAAACTTAGATGATGTTTATTCACAGTGCTACAAGTTTAAAAATGTTTTTCATCTGTCATTTTTCTTACGGCATGCTAATAGTGGGCTGCAGTGCCTAATGCAGCTGAACAGGTGGGCGGCATATGGTGAAAAAGAAACAAGAGGGAACCTCTGGTTTAGAGTTTAGACCCTAATATTTACATGGCTTGGCTGGGATTCTACTGCTACATAATGAATGAAAGGCTAAAACAATGTTTGCACAGTAACAGAATATTCCAGCATTGCAGAATGAAAGCATTGGGCTCTTGTAGGCAGGCGAGTGGGAGTAGTGTGATTGAAACTAGCTCAACAACATATCTTTTCTTCATTCCCTGGACCAACATGGCACATAAGTGCAATGGAGTGACCTAGAAAGCTGGTTTTAAGTTTGGGACTAAATTAAATAATACAGCTTTTTTGTTTTTAAAGTAAACAGCAAACATTTAAGCACATATCTATCTATCTATCTGTCTATATATCTATCCTGCATTTATATAGCGCCCTTCATGTGTTCACATCACAGAGAGCTTCACATAAAAAGAACAAGGGACAGTTCTAACAGTTAAAGGCAGCTCTGAACAGATGGGTTTCCAGTAGCCGACCAAAAGAAAAAGTTGAGTCTGCATGTCGTCTGGGAGGGCATTCCAGGCTTTTGGTGTATAACAGCAGAAAGCTCTCGAGCCGAATGTTTTGAGATTAGCTCGAGGGATCTGTAGCATTCCTGCGCTAGACGATCGCAAAGTGCGCTTTGTAGCATGAGTGACAATTAGGTCGGACAGATAGGTTTGGGTCAGATCATGCAATGATTTATACACCAGTAGAAGCATTTTATAGTCAATGCAGGACTTCACAGGGAACAATTTGTACCTTACATGTCACACAGTTATGTTCAATGTTACCCTAGAATGTAATTCATCAGTGTCTTGTTAACTACATTTTCCATAGTTGTAGTGCAGACTTGTTAAACAGCCCAGTTTGTTTAATTCCACGCCTGTATCTTGAGTTGTTGTGACTGGCTACATACATGAGACAAATAGCCACACTCCTGCTGTTCTGTACAGCAGTATGAGGTGTACAAATGACATATTACAGCCCTTTTATAGGGCAGAAAGTAAAACTGAAATGAAAAGGGGGATTTCTTTTTGTTGGTATAATAACATTTTAGAGGAAACAGAAAGAGAAAGTGTGTTTTGTGTTGACAGAAATAATTCACTTCAAAGGAGAAGCTTATTGGCAACATTTGCAAAGCCTAACCGGTTAATTATTAGTTGTTACTTTTTACACTTGAAGTTAATCTGTTTACTGGGCACACAATAACCTCCATCGAACTTTTAGCTGGCTGAAAGACTTTTAGGAAAATATAAATCTGTATATCCTTGAACAAGGCTCTGTTTTATTTTATTATTTATTTCTTAGCAGACGCCCTTATCCAGGGCAACTTACAATTGTTACAAGATATCACATTATTTCTACATACAATTACCCATTTATACAGTTTTTTTTTTTTTTTTACTGGAGCAATCTCGGTAAAGTACCTTGCTCAAGGGTACAGCAGCAGTGTCCCACGAACCTCCGGTCAAGAGTCCAGAGCCCAGATTTACTGTATACAGTCAGCACTCACATATCCAACCCTATAAAATTTTCACTTAAGTGACGGTTAAACGCGTGTGATGCATATCTGATTATTTCATTTTGGTCCGTTCCAACCCTTGTCCGTTTTTTGTTATACTTGATTATGTAGGAGTCTGAACAATGTTTATTTTTTCCATCCATCATCCTCTGTACTGTACCGTGAAGCCATGTTAGTTAACTACAAAACCTGATGTTACCACCCATCTGACGGTAATCAGCCCAGATAACACGGCTATCATTCATCATCAACATGTCACAGTGACAGAGCATACAGCCACAATATATTGTATGCACCATGTTCTGGATGGCTACATTTGACTAAATACACACAAGATTACATACTTCACCTCCAGACTGAGCAGGTAATGGCATCCTAAATAGAAAAGAGCAGAGCAATGGTTCAATGCACTGGAGATTCAATTTCTTCCCTGTTTAATATTCAGTTGTTCTCTGGCATTCTCTATTGTTGTTTACCAGGCTGACTAGCTAATGTCCTTTTTCAACTGCTGATGAAGTAGAATTTCAGTTACTTCTGGCTCTCAGATGTTTAAAGTGGTTGTAGCTGAGGTAAAGTGACTGAATGTAAGAGATTTCCTGTGAGTAAAGCATGCAATCTGAGAAGGCTGTTTAAAATGAAACTGCATGTTTGCTACAGTGTGTGTTTCTTTCAGAACGGCACCTTTGAGACCCCCTTGGTCATGGATGGCAGTGCACGACAGTTCAGATGAATGGAATTACCATTTTAAGGAAAGGAATAAGGAAAAGAGTTGGCTACAGGCACAAAGTCCATTTCTTTGACTCAGTAGATCTGTTACCTAAAGCCCAGTTTAGCAGCATAATCCAATTCAACTCTGGGTTTTATGTGCACATCAACGATTGACAATTTGGAAAATAATTAAAACTGAAACATGCTTCACTCTGATCTTTAGATTTTCTGCCGTTCTGCACGTAAACCAAGCAAGTGAAATTTGCCTCAAACACAAATGAAAGCCTCTTGTTTTCTATGGTCCTTCGTGAAGCCTGTTGTGTGTGTTTGATTTCAGGGCCTCTATGTCTTCATGGTGTACTTTATACTGCACAATCAGCTCTGTTGGCCGGTCAAAGCCAGCTACAGTGTGGAGATGAGTGGACACCCCAGCCCAGGATCAGCATTTCAGGAGAGTGGAGGTCCTTCGGTGGGGGGAGAGATCAGCAAGTCCACCCAGAACCTTATAACTGCCATGGAGGAGGTAACTTGACTTTAAGATGGGGTTTCTTTCCTTTTGTTTTGCATTTTTATTGTTAAAGATAATTATTATGTGATTTTAATTAAATTTTGTCCAAGTAAGAGGATCCTTTTTGACTGCTGCACCGACATTACTGGTAAATCATGCTGCTTTATCAACCACTCACTTATCAGATGCAAAATAAAGTTTGTAAATAATTTGGCATTAAACAGACATGAATACAATGAATTTTATGCAGGGAAGAATCTATCTGAGGAAACCGTTACTTAGAAAGGTGTTCTAGGTGTTTTTAAGAATGGTCTGGTCCATATTGAAATCTTTCTATGACTGCTATCTTACTGCAAAGGTTTGTGCACCCTCAAATAATTTTTTTGTTTTTGCTTCATTACTACTTTTGTTTGTTTTAATGGTGTTGTGTAATGCTGGTTCTGAAAAAAAAAAAAAACTACATTAGTGAACATGAGTTTCATAACCGGTCCCATCCACTCTCCCTCTCACAATTGGAATATGCTGAGTGGTGTGTAGGTAGCACTCTGTGATTCTCTATTGTCAGCCTATGAGTTAGTACTCAGGGTCTGTTTTGGGGTCCAAAGGCCCAACAGGAATGCTGTATTTACAACCTCACAGTAAATTTGGTCAGAAGAGACCCCATAATGTTATCACTACTGTTTAAAACTTGCTTAATTATGGCCTATTAATAATGTAATTGGCATAATCTTTTGAGAATCAATATAGTGATAATAAAGTCATAAAGGTAAATTGTAGGTAATTGTGCAGGTAAAAAAATACAAAAAAAACCCAATAGAGACTCAACTTAATTGCATTTACAATGAGAAAACAACAGGGATTCTCCTAGCGAACCCAAAGACAGTGTCTATGTGTGTAGGCATTTAGAACAGAACTCCCTTTATGAGGTGTCGTTGTGGCATGATAACAATGTACTTTGTATTAATGGTCTTGGAAGTGAGATTACACTTCTCTTTCTAGAAGCCCATACAGTGTACATTAAGCAGGCATTTCACGATGATTTCTTCCCCCCAAGATTTGAGATTCATATTTTCCGCAGCAGGGTGGAAGTATAACACCAGGCCTAACAGAAGAGTGATTGAATTTTTGCATTGGCATGACCCCATTCCACTGAAGTCCAGTAATCCTGTTTTATTCATGAAAGCACATATTAGGGTTTACAACCACTTTCAGATCAAATTAGAGTCTATTAGTGCCAAAAAACCTTTTCAACTTCGAAAGTGGACGTGTTACAAAGATCTGTGTCTGATTTCACCCAACTGAACATTTTGTACCAGTCACTGATCCGGCAACAATTAAACCAAATTTCTCGCTCCGTCAGAGTCCTGACTGCCAGGGAAATGTTCCTGTAAGAATGAAATGAGAAAGGCTGCTATTACAGCGGTGGGCTCTTGATGCTATTATGGCTGTTCGGTATTGCAAAGGGGATTTTGATTTGATCAAAGATGCCCTGCTGGGTAATCTCAATGCCAGATTGGTTCCATGACAAAATACTAAGGCTTGTTCTAGAAGAGTGGGGGCTGTCTTACAGCATCTATAATTTCTGTCCAGGAAAGTGTAGGTTGCAGTGTGTAAGCTGTCAAAGCAAAAACAAACTTCCCATTTTACTTAGCGGAAACCGTCATGGAGAAGGGGATTGCAATACACTCAAGATAGTTAGAAACAAAAGCGTTTATTTATTTAGCACGACTTAGGAGATGTGCCAGGAGGACATTACGTCGCTCTTAGATATGTCTGGAAAATTGGGCATCCAATTGTGATGAAACTCATTCAAGGGATTCTTTACCAAAGAGTTATGACGTCCTGCTTATTCGTGATTTCTGGCTTTGGTTGGTTAAGCAACACAGAATGTCTGTTCTTTAACAATGAGGGGATGTTTGTGTGGAAAATTTAATAGACAAGGGCTTGTGGAAACAATACAACTGAAGTTAATGATTAAAGAAAACAGGACAACCGTAATGTGTTGTGGTTTATTTTTATTCATTTATTTTTTTCTTGGACATGTGGCTGTTTGAGATGAGAATCTGAGTTGGATTAAGCTGATCCTCTCCAGGATTATGTGAGCTGGTTTAGTTGTCTAGCTGTATGGCGTCTGTCTCTTAAGCAAGGCACATCTTGCATTCAAATCCACGAGGCTGAATAATACGGGGTCCAATGAAAATGATGGAGCTCGAGTGGTATCTCATTTGTGATTGATTCTGATCCCTCCTTTCATCGGAGCAGTAGGTACATCCAGTGCTATGTCTAATGTAGTTGTTAATTAGTTGTTAAGCCTTAGTATTTTCAAGCTGTAAACCAAAGAAATGCCACCAGTGCAATACTTCTGATCCCATATTCCTCAGAGATTATCAAGCTATAGTACTTTTGAATAGCATTATAGAAATGTATGCATGGTGTGTAGGGCATCTCTTAAATAAGAGAAATATATAGCAGAGAGGACTGCTAAGCAAAGCTGATCTAAAACTGTGCAAAATTATGAAAATCATTAAATAGTGTACAGTGTGTGTGTCTTGATTAATGGCAGTGTTTTGGTAAATTTGAAGATGGGATTTAACCTCTAAATAAAAGTATCGCAAACACTGTCAGGCAGGTCCCTCCCACAAACTATCAATGAAAGTAAAGCAAATACAGAGTCAGGCAGGAAACTTATCTGGAAAGCCGAGTGACCTCCCAACCCCACCCCCACCTCTACCTCCACTTCACTTTGCTCTGCCAATTTCTCAATCAAGCAGTATCACATTACCTCGAAGGCGTTCTCCATACGATACAGGCAGCTCCTTAAGGCAGAAACTCAGATTATGTGAAGTCTAAATACTTTCCTCTAGTGTTTTGCTAACTTAAGAATTAAATGTTGGTATTAAATTGGTTGTAATTTGTATACTGTGAATAAAGTTTCCGCTGCTTATATACTGCATGTCCACGTATTGCACTGTCCTGGAGGTTTGATTTTATTGTTATACCCAAATAAAGTCTATTGACAATATAACAACTACAAAAGAGCAGGTGCAAAGGGTAAACAAGATGCATCTACTGCAATGTTTTTTTTGTTTGTTTTTTGTTCACATTTTCCACATTTAAAATTTTCAGATGTATAGTTTTATTTGAAAGCAAGTCATTCATGAATGGCCGTTCTTAATGTTTGTGTTCCTCCTCAATAACGAGTGTTGTTGTGTAGGTGCCTCCAGACTGGGAGAGAACATCATTGAGGCCCAACAGCCAGGCCAGCAGTGTCTTGAAGCAGAGTCCTCAGAACGGGAAAGCCTACACCACACAGGGAGGGTTCCCTAACAGCTCGCTGGTGGCAGAGGAGGAGTCCCAAGAGTTTGATGATCTAATATTTGCCTTAAAGACTGGTAAGTGAATCATCACGTTGCATTCTGTATGCAGTGTTTGGACAAACGCTTAGAAACAGCTGCCATAACACCACTGCTTGTAGGGCCACCATGGGCTGGCAGGACAGCACCGATTCAGTATTTATACTGTTCTGGAGTGGTACCACATGACCAGGCCTCACTAATGTAGGCCTCTGGTTTCTTCAAACAAGATGGGGGTGGAAATCTGCAGTGAACACTTTTCTTCTGAATGGCCAATATGGTCATCAATAATTTGACTTGAGACAGGGAGGTGTGTGTGCTACAGCTGTCAAGTGTTTCTATTTCTTTTGTGTTCAAACCGCTGTATATATTTAGCATTTGCAACATGTGAACAAAGAAGAAAGGAGATTCAAATTAGATATCATAAATTATTTTTTAAAGCTATAAAGATAACCAAGACACTGACTGATGTAAATACTACAATTTGTATCAAGGAGGGGAGAGCATGTCTATAACCCCAAATACAGAGGTCCAACAACATCCACAGTACATGGCGTTATTTTATTATTATTATTATTATTATTATTATTATTATTATTATTATTATTATTATTTTTATTTATTTATTTCTTAGCAGACGCCCTTATCCAGGGCGACTTACAATTGTTACAAGATATTACATTATTTTTTACATACAATTACCCATTTATACAGTTGGGTTTTTACTGGAGCAATCTAGGTAAAGTACCTTGCTCAAGGGTACAGCAGCAGTGTCCTCTACCAGGGATTGAACCCACGACCCTCCGGTCAAGAGTCCAGAGACCTAACCACTACTCCACACTGTTATTTTAAAATATATTTTCAAAGACGATATAGTAAGTTGTAACTTTTCCAATATCCTTCATTTTATAGAAAGCCAGCGTGGGATAGATCCTGTCTTCTAGACATTATAGGCAGCAGTGTGGAGTAGTGGTTAGGGCTCTGGACTCTTGACTGGAGGGTTGTGGGTTCAATCCCCAGTGGGGGACACTGCTGTTGTACCCTTGAGCAAGGTACTTTACCTAGATTGCTCCAGTAAAAACCCAACTGTATAAATGGGTAATTGTATGTAAAATAATGTGATATCTGTATAATGTGAAATAATGTAAAATGTGATATCTTGTAACAATTGTAAGTCGCCCTGGATAAGGGCGTCTGCTAAGAAATAAATAATAATAATAATATAGTCAACACAGTGTAATAAACAGTGTGTCCGCAACCCCCAGAAGCTCCCCTACCTTACTCTTTCCTACCTGAACTCTCAATCTGGCAATGCTACTCTTAGTTCTGCACCAAGCCCTTTTAAAACAAAGTGTTCTACACCAATGCGTGTTTTAACTAATCTACCAAGGGGAGCTTTTTTCCTAACCTCCTGTTGAGCAATTATGAATGTGCCGTCAGCTTCAGTACCTGCTAGATAATTTATCTTCATGCCAAGGGGGTTTTATAATGAAAGAACAGGGCAATTTAACTTTACACACCTCTAAGAAAGGACCTGCTTGCAGCTGCACTCCCCTATCTAGTTAGTATTATTATTAATATTTATTTCTTAGCAGATGCCCTTATCCAGGGTAACTTACAGTCGTAAACAAAAATACATTTCAAGAATCACAGTACAAGTAATAATACAATTAGGAGCAAGATAAAAAATACAATGACAACAGGTATTTCTCCCTACAAAGATAACAGGTATTTCTCCCTCACTGAAAAATGTTGACATGTCTCTAAGTTTACATTGGAAATTAAGACCCAGAGAGGTAAAAGGTTAATGTATGGTAATGACCGGCTATACTTTCTCATTCAAGGAATGTCACGGCCAGTAACCTCTGAGAGAGCAAGCTTAGAGTCAGTTACCCAGCTCTGCTGGAACACTATTGTACTGTGTCTAATAGCATGATTTTAACCAGGCTTCTTTATAATCATTCATAATGTAACTCTGAATTGAATTATTTTACCATTCATTCAGAAAGTTGATCTGTAAGTTTCCGATACATACCCTCAAGCACCAGTTGATAAATGCGGTTTCGTTTCATGAGGTGTTAATTGAATCTAAATGTATATTTCTCCACATGTATTCTTTTGATTGCTTACATTTACAATTTTCCGGAATGTTTCTCTCCATTTATAAAGTTAATTGAATTAAGCTCCAAGGTTTTTATTTTTTTATTTAAGAAATGTTCATTTACATTGCATGACAGAGCTTCTGTTGATGGTTTTGAATATATTGTATTTTTACATTTTCACCATGCATGCTATTTTGATGCCTGTTACAAACGGATGTTTGCTTATCAGGAGACAAACCCTTTGACATTGCCAGCTCCACTCAGACTTGCTTGAGTTTATCTTCAGTTTCATCTTGTTACAGTCTTGCTCAATATATTTCCTTGACCAGTGTGGGCTTTTTTAAAAGAATAGTATAGTATTCTTTCATCAGGGTGTTGATGTCAAGTGCCATACCCTTCTAAGAACATTACCAAGCTCGATTGCTGACAGCGATACAGCATCTCCTTTATTATTGCACGGTAATTCCTACACAAACTTGAAAAACTATAATATGTACAGTAGAAAAAAAATGTATCATGATTGGCCAATGCTCCAAATAGCTCCTCAGGCAATCAAAGGAAAATGTCCATACTTCACCATTGGATGTATGTCTGTGAGGAAGTTCTTCAGTTCATAATGTGTCGTCCATGTGAGAAATGGCCCACAACTTGACTAAAAAAGTCTCCAAAGAAGTTGGGATTGTCCTGCTCTCTTCTCCCTTAAATATTTGCTTCTTCTCAAAATGTTTTTCATCAGCCACTGGATTTTTTATTCAATTGATCTAAATGGCAGTGTCTATAAATACCACCATTGTTGAACTATTTCAGCACTAAGCAACTCAGCCAATTGTCAGCCCTACTGTAACTAATTAAATAGTTTCAGGGTTTTCTATGGAAATACCCAAGATCAGGACGGGTTAATTAGTCTGCTGTGTTGAATGGCATTATTTATCATTACAATAGGACTCTTCCTGAAATGCACCAAACACTTAGATTCTCAAAGCTCCCCATGCGAATTACCCAAAGAGCAATACTTGTTTGGTCTATTGAACAGACCATTTTAAACCCACAAGCTTTATGACATGGGATGTTTGTGAATGGAGTATTTCGATTGTGGAGAGGCTGAGGTGATTTATTATGACTGTGTGTATTCAGTGGTCTCATGGTCAGTTTTTTCTGTGTCTTCTAGGTTCCTGCCTTAACATGAACGACAATGAGTCGGGTCACGGCAGTCAGGATGGAGGCAGCATTGCAAACTCACAGATTGTAGAGCTGAGAAGAATACCCATAGCAGACACTCATCTCTAACTCTTTTAAATAAAAAAAAAATCAGTATTTTTATACGGTACTTGTACTGCTTTTGCACTAAAACAAATGATGTAATTGGATAGAATGCTGTTTAAAAAATTCACTAGGTGTTTGATACCATGAAAGATTTGTACAGCAGAGCTTAATTAAAATGTACTGCATAAAGACGAAAGAAAGAGACTTACCCTAGCTGGATGTAAATATTATGTAGAATAAATAGGTGATAGGCAAGTATTCTCAATAACACTGATCTCTTTGTGTAACGCTGTTAATAAAACTTTTAAGAACTTCTGTTTCAACTCATCTTCATTATCACCCTAATTAACACAAATGTAAAAACCTTTTGCTATGAGTCCTCAAGGTGTTCTCAGATTGTTATGGGGGGGGGGGGGGCGGCGGGGGGTGACCCTCTCTGATCCTCCTGAAACAGGCTTGGATATCTCAGAAGCACCTGGCCACCAGGTCTGGCATATATGATGTTGTTCCTATCATGACTGAAACTGGCTTGCTGTAAGGTGATTTCATATTTTACAGCCCAATCCCACAAAAAGTGTGTGCTACATAATGCAGTAAATGTCTTGTGCACTGTGTATCGTACAGTGAATCGTACAGATTCTAAGTGTAGCCGTGACTAGGCTAGGCTTCTCATTCTATATTTAAATATCAGTCGTGAGTCAGACTTCCATATATATATTGACAGAAAGCTGAAGAAGGACATAAAACCTGAAAGCCCTTCCCCCCAGTTAATCACATTGAACTTTGAGATCAGCGGTTCAGAGTACAGTCTGAAGTGTAGACAGTCACATAGTGACAAAGATAGCAAGGCTAGAGAGCATGGCTACACAAGGCCCTTAAACTCCACTGGGAGATCATAGAATGTTTCCAGGATCAAGTCTGGTGATAAAGGAACACTGTGGAATGCCAGATCAAGTTTAACATAACGCCAAGCCTTCTAATAGTTGACTTCAGGGGATGTCAGAAAGAGGAGCATTCCACAGCCAGTGTGAGCATAAGAGCCTGACCCCTGCCTTGCTGGAGTTTTGTTGCAAGCAGTTATGAAACATCCAGAACTTGATGTCAGGAAGAGTCCTTAAAAACAAAGTAAATTTGAGCAGCATGGAGAACCACTGAATGGGAAAGTATGACATGACTGAAAGACCAGAATGGAGCACTGCGGTACACCAGAGAGAAACCAGGGACGGTGGTAGAGAGATATAAACCAGGTCATACATTACAATTGAGTGTTTGTCTTATAAAATAAAATGTTAGCAGACATTGTGTTCTACATCGCTTATTTACTCAAACATACTGTAAGTCACCACTGAATCCAAGGCTAAGAGAAAACAGATGTTGAAATTAATTTCTTCAGCATTATCCCAAGTCCTGTCCACTCTGTGTACATTAAAGATCTGGCTACAGCAGAGTTGGGGTTTTCACCCCAGTGCCCTGTCTAAAACCAGAGTGTTGTTTTTTTACTTTTTTTTCTTAAATTGCAGGCCAGCCACTGACCTAATTTCTTTGTGCTGTGAAAATATGTATGCCTTTTGTGGACAAAAACAAAACAACCAAGGTCCTAAAATTGTTAACTTAAACGGCATGCTGTGTGACATGTATTTGGCTATGAAACACAACTATATTAAAACGTTCTACGGTCAGATTTATAAAAACAGCAGTTGACCAAATGGTCTGATTTACCAGCAGTGGTATGCTGGAGAAATCATAGAGCAATAGGAATGGATTTAACTCAAAGCCACTTCAGTCTTGCCAAGACGTACATTATATTGCTGGTCAGACGTGCAGGAGATGAGGGAATTTTCATAATCAAACCTGGGGTGCATCTTAATGTGCACCTTACCAGCGAGAAGTGCACTTCGCATGCCTTCCTTTTATATGCCTGGGGAGCGCACACATTTGATTTTCATTCCCTTGTATTACAACCTTACTGTGCCAACCGTTCTGCCTGCTGAACCCAAAGCACAGCTTTATGAGAAGGCAGACAGAATAAAAACTCACTGTGCTGTTGGACGTGTTGTCCTTTGGACAAAGCGAGACATTAAACAGCAAGTAGCATTAAATGTTGTGTGCCAGCAGTTTGTCTGAGGCACACTCAGAAATCTATTAAATGACAATAATTGCAACTTGCTCTTAAATATCCTGTTGTTGGGGGCTCCCGAGTGGCGCATCCAGTAAAGGCGCTCCACGTGAGTGCAGGATGCGCTCTATAGCCTGCAAGTCGCGAGTTCGAATCCAGGCTATCCCTTTGCCGATCGAGGACGGGAGCTTCCAAGGGGCAGCGCACAATTGGCCGAGCGTCGCCCGGGGGGAGGGAGGGTTAGGTCGGTCAGGGTGTCCTCGGCTCACCGCGCACCAGCGACCCCTGTAGTCTGGCCGGGCGCCTGCAGGCTTGCCTGTATGCTGCCCGAGAGCTGCATTGTCCTCCGACGCTGTAGCTCTTGGGTGGCTGCATGGTGAGTCTGCAGTGTGAAAAAAAGCGGTCGGCTTGACGGCACACGCTTCGGAGGACAGCGTGTGTTCATCCTCACCCTCCCGAGTCAGCGCAGGGGTGGTAGCGGTGAGCCAACCGTAATAAAATAATTGGCCATTCGAAATTGGGAGAAGAGAATAAAAAATAATTGGCAACGACTAAATTTTTGAAAAAAAAAATAAAAAAAATATCCCATTGTAGCATTCTGAAGAATTTCAGACCACAGGTGACACATGAGCACAATTTTTAAACACATGAAAATGCAATGAAACTGGTAAGCACTTTTCATTTTGGCATGACTGTGGTTTGATAAACCTTCTTGGTGCAGTAAAGAGGGATGACAGACAGATTACCTTTTTTTTCATATACATTCTTTATAATAAGCTGCATTCGAGTCGGATGAGAAATCAGACTGAAAAAAGCCATGGGTATAGTAAAGCAAAACTAGTAACAAGCAATGCATAAGGTTAATTTAACTCAAAAAGTGAGCTAAAGTTATTTTCTACTAGATTTGTAGCATTAGAAGTTGTATTTGTCTTGGAATACAGTAGAACCTCAGAGTTACAAACACCAGACTTGCAAACTGACCGGTCTACCGAACACCCCACTTTTAAATATTCAATCACTCAACCATGCATGCAATGCAACCAGATTGGCACTCTTATAACTAGCGGCATGCTGGTCATACATGTAAAATTACAGTATCAACACATGTATCCAGACAAAGGTGAGGCAGATTTCAAAGCAAGTACAGCAATTTTACCAGGGACTTTCTAGTTTTGAACCAAAGACAGTTTTTTTTCAAGCCAAAGGAGGCTGAATGACAGAGCAAGCTGCTGTATCTTTCCTGGAAAGTTTAAATCTGTGTTTTTGCAAGTTACAATTTCAAAAGACAACAAAAAGCCACAAGATGAGATTGCAGCAGCAGTTCACCTGTAGGCATTATGAGGAATATGGGCAGGGTTGTGTAATGACTACAAATGCAGTGTTTCTTGAAAACTAGCAACATGAAAAAGCAAAAACCATATACTGCCCTGAACCTGCAAACATAATGAATCATCTACCAGCAACCAGTTGCAATTGAACTTAGCATTTTAAAACCCTACAGAATTTGTATTAAAATCTGAATTCTGAAACAGAAAAAACAGAATACTGAAACGTTTGTGTATAGACCATAAGGCCTAGATGTGTACAGCCTGTAGCAATTATGAATAACAAGCACTCAAAATGAATTCAAAGGGTAAGTGAAAGTGTTACTTTCCACGCTTCCTGTCTGGACTTTCCTGTTAAAGATAATGAACTGCTATAAAAACAATAATTTTTCTCTATTACTTTATTTATTTAAATGGTTGTTTTTTGTTTGTTTGTTTGTTTTTGGTGGACGGCGGGACATGTCTAATTTGCTTATTGGCTTTATCCTAAAATCGTCTTTTCTTAACTACAGTTACTTATTGCTCTGCCAAGCCTTGCTCTCAGCACTATTCCACTTTCCTAGGAGAAAACTCCCATGTTTTTATTTGCATACTGTGAAAGCCTGAGCAGACCCAGAGCCCTTGGATGAATGACAGGTAGCAGCGTCTTGTGCCATGCGGAAGAGCGAGGCTTGTGGTGCGCACACCGAATGCGGGTCCCTTCCAGGGAAGAGAAAACCACAAGAGGGAGGGTGTCATCGCTTACTGAGCAGTGACTTATAACACGGCTGCTTTAAAATAGCTCTCTTGCACAGTAGAATGGTCACATTGGATATAGTTATCTGCAAACAACTGCAGTCAAAAACCCAACATTGGTAGAGATATGTGGCAGTATAACACACTGCTAAGGGTCCCTGCTCTTACATGGCTACTAGTGGCGGGATAAGTGTGTATTTAGATGGTGTAGTCTAATTGTTTATTTAACAGATGCCTTTATCCAAGGCGACTTATAGAGTCTTGGGTGTGTGAACTATGCATCAGCTGCAGAGTCACTTACAACAACTTCTCAACCAAAAGACACAAGTGACTTACTCAAGATCACACAGTGAGTCAGTGATTGAGCCAGGATTTGAACTGGGGACCTCCTAGCTACAAGCCCTTTTTTTTTAACCACCGGACCACACATCCTCCTGAGTACGATATGTAGATCCCCGGTAAAACTGCTATTTCTGAAAGAATAGTGTAACTACATATTCTGTATAAAATAAATACAACAAACGTTTGCCTTATTGACGCTTCTGGTAAATGTGTGAACACACTGCATAGAGCTGCATGATTTCTTTAAAATGTCTTCAACTAAAAAGACACCAGCTGCATCATATGGAAATATTGTTTTCAGTGCAAGAAGGGGACATTTAATGTGTCTGTTGTTATTCTAAATTTATTTATGTTTTTATTTTTGTTTGATAATTCAGTGATAGTGAAAATAGAATGTCTTTAAAAGGTGGAGATCAAAACGCAATATCCTGCAGTTTAGCATTCATTGTTTTTCAGGGAAGCATTTTAATATTTAGGAACATTTGTTGCACAATAACTCTAGAGAAAATTATACATTTTGAATGTGACAATGCCTTTTTATTCTGCTTTATTACATTTTACGTTTAACAGTGAAACATCTTGAAATGCCTATTTTAAGACCGCAAAATGTTGTGAAATAAGCTATTTTCTACAGTGAAAAAATACAGCCTTAATCATGGTATCTTAATGAATGTGTTCCTCTTTTTTGTATCCTTATCTGTTTCAGTCATCATGTCCTAGTGACTTTAAAACAACTAGCTGGGAAACCACAATGAAACCAATGTGTTTTAAGTCCCCTCTTCTTACCAACAACAACAACAACAACAACAACAACAAAATAAAATACAGAAGGTGTGTGCTGATAAACAAGCAAGCCATAAAGTGCACCAGAAATATCAGCAATGAGCTAACTCTATCTGCTGGTAAAATGGGCTTTGCTGGAACATTCCCAGTCATCAGTGTGCTGTGGGTAGTGTCTGACTATGTTTGCATGTTATAAACCAAGCTAGTGGATAAGTGGATATAATGCATTTCGAGTTAAAAAAATCCTTTCTTAACAAACAAGACAAAGGAATGTAAGAAATGTTATATTGCAGGTCTGTGTTTATACTAGTTCCAGTCTCAAACTTCCAACGGGACACTGGAAGCTCACCATTTTTGTTTTCCTGTTGTCAAGGCAACTATGAAGCTATCTTGAACCATCTGGAACTCTGCTTGTGAACTTGTTTAAAAACATTTTGTCAAAACCAGGATAAAAATACTTTCGCAGAGCAACAAGGCACTCTGATTGTGTATCTTGTAGCTAATAGGTTGTATGTGTGGTAATGGAGCTGAGGTAACAGTGCAGGTAAACGGTAAGGCCTCGCTTGTGTATCTTGGTTGTATGTGTGGTAGTGGACCTGAGGTAACAGTGCAGGTAAACGGTAAGGTCTCGCTTGTGTATCTTGGTTGTATGTGTGGTAGTGGACCTGAGGTAACAGTGCAGGTAAATGGTAAGGCCTCGCTCCAGCTCATTAATGCAAACCCCCGTAAATACAGGAAAGGACTCATGCGGCTAAGAGGCAACTCACCTTTTATATAGTAGCTGCATTGAACTCTGCATCTTGAAAAAGCTGTTTTTGTTACCACTGAAAACTTAAAGATAGTACTGCTGGAGACATCTCGCTAAGGGAGGACAACTCAACAGCAAGGACATCAAACACTTTTCTTCAAATTAAATTTCTTCAACGTGACATGATGATGTGATGTGTTTTAAGTAAAAAATATATATATTCACAGTTATTTAAGAAGCTTTGATCCTGGTTGTATAAGAACTATATTTGTGCTTTGAATATGTGTGTCTGTGGTAGACCAATTAACCCTAGACATAAAACATACAGTAATTAATACATATGCCTCATTGATTAGATATTATCACAATAAAGATGATTCTTTACCGTATTTTAAGTAAACAACACCGTCCCCTAATCCCATTTGATACAAAACACTGGACTGACCCAGTTTCATAACCTTTTGCACAATGCAGCAGATGCCAGGGGCCAGACGTATCTAATTCAAAAGACTCATAACTCAAATGCCATGTTTGGGATACACAAACTACCTTAGCTGTCTTGGGTAGCTGTGTAACCTGACCCAGGCTCGGAAGTCTGAATATAGCAAACGTCATTGGAATATATAATGAACTAACAACTGACCATCAGCTAATTTGCCCAGCCTGTTAGCAAATGGAAACGCTGGTGTGAAAACTTTACTCCCCCTACACAAATATCATGCTTTCTCTTTGATTGGTCTCAGAATAGACTGAATCCAGTTACACTGGGTGAGAGATTTCATGGCATGCTTTAGGACTGAGTAACCTTTGTGACATGTTATTTTTAAAGCACCCTAAAAAGAAGCCCAGCGCACTACAATCCCGTCTTTGGAGCCCCTCTTTAGTGTTTCTATGCAGTACAGTAGCTGCAGTTTTTGTAGGGTGACTGTTTTTTTTTCCATTGCTACAGTACAAACAGAGTACCTTTACCTTGGCTGCACTGCAAAAAATAGTGTAAGCACTTGCTGGTCCATAAATATCAGCTGTCTTTGTTTTTTATTAACCTTGTAGCTGCTTTATCATCACTGGGATTTTCAACACAGTCTATATCAAAACCAGAACCAGGGCCTCCACCCACCAATGTTGTGCTGCTGTTACAGATAGTGGGGGCTTTGACATAAGTCAGGGAGTGTTTCCTCAGTGCATGAAAGACCCAGAGACATGTGAATAACTCTCAATACAATCGAGGTTATGTAAAAAAAAAAAAAGAAAAATAGAAAATAAACAGCAACAGTATGTTGGGCATTGGTGGCAGCAACAAGTTGTGTTTAAATTGCAGCATGTAGCTCTGTGGAGCGTTAATGGCGCATAAGGCCCCAATGAAACATCCCAGGCTTCCCAGCTATCCCTGTTATGAAGTACACAGGGTTATAGAGTTTCCACACTGGCTGCAGCAGCCAGTCCAGTGCTCAGCAGTTTTGCTTAGTTTTTTGTTGTACTCAGGCCCTTATGAAACTCTGCAAAAGAGCTGCTGCAGCATGTGTCTCTTTTTGACACAGCCCTATTTATATGTGAGACAGAATATCTTATTAGGTCCTAAAGGAACGCGAAACCCTCCTCTAGAAATCAAGCACTGAGGAGACCGCTTTGGAAAACATTTATTACAAGTCTGTGCAGCGTTTGAGGCTAAATGATTGATTACAAGCAAGGTAAACAAAAACAAAAGGCTGCCAGTGATGGAACACCATGAAAGCTACCCTTTCAAATGCTTAGGAACGCACTCAAATAAATACCGACGCTTGTTATGTATTATAAAATACATGATGATCCTCCGCTTTTGAGGGAGAAATCGACAAATTATTGACAATTGTTTTCAACCTTCAAAAGATGGGTTTGAATGATAGTATACTGCAGCGACCAGTCATATCTGAATTGTATCATTTAAGCAGTACTCAAGTGTTAACATCAGTGTACAGAACATATCATCCCGTTGACCCGGTACACTATACAGAGCTATTCTACTGTTCTTCGTTCCTCTTTTATATAAATGAGGCACATGTGAAAGAGACTTGGTTTACCGATTGAGGATCTCTATATTCACAGGCACTTAGTATGCAATTAAACTTTAAATTCCTGTATAGAACCTTATTTATCCATACACATATGTAGCCGGATTTTGAAGGGAAATAAATAATTAAAAAAATTATTGTTCGGATTAATTGATTGGTAGTATTATACCAATAAAAGGGATGTGGCTTATGGTGTCTATCAGCATTAACAAAAATCAACAACCCAGAGGTGATGTCAAACCACTGAGCTATATTTGAGGTAATCGTTGTATCAGATATTATCAGGACATTATTATTCAAGGTGTGTTCTACACAAATACAAAATAAATGTGACATTCCTAAAAGAGATATATTTACAGTTGAGACATTTGGAACTGGAATGTTTTGGAATAAGCAGTTACTTGCCATGGAATAAATACAATTTCCAGAGGATATACAGTTGTCTTGCTCAAAATGATTTGCTCGATGATTTGAGGTCATCATTTGGAATCTGAGTAAATACACTATAAAAAAATACAAAAATGAACCCCAGCCCAGTTCAGACTGGCCAGCCCTAAAACCAATCAAGTGCTCAAGCTAATGCTTTAAAAACAACCCAATAACAGAACACCGACATTGCCCACTTCAGCTTAATGCTTCAGCTTTCATTTGCATGAGGGTCCCTGGGAATTAAAATGTCTTCAAAGTGGCTAATAGAGAACCACCACATTACGAGGCCCTGTGGATTTAGCTGAAGGGATTTAGCGAAAACCATGCCTTTTAAATGCACAAGGACCATTTATTTAAAAACATCAATAATTTATGAAAATATGACTCGCTCAGATACAAAAAAAAATAAATCACAATTTTAAAGTCACTTTGCAGTCACTTCGTATGAAGAAAAACAACAATTAATTTAAATTGCAGACATGGCCTTTATAAAGCAATGTGTACAACATTGCAAGGACTTTTTTTTCCTGCACTGCCAAGGTTTCTGCAATTTGCTTCATTTAAATATTTAATAGATTAATAATTGGCTTTTGCTGTGCATTACAAGGTGAATTTGAAAGAGTTGAAGAGTTTAAAGTTGAGTGTGCTCAAAAAGACCCCTGAAGCTGAGTAAAGTGGATTTCTGTATCTTATCAGACCACACTCAACATTTCTCATGCATGCATCTGTAATAGATAGTGATTATAGATACTCACTGCTGTCATAGATACAGCTTACCTCTGGGTGGGTGAGGTGAGGTCATGGGATATGACCTTGGATTGGCTCTGCCATTGATCTTACTGCCACAAGTGCTGTCAGACTACCGGCTGCCAGATAACAGAAAGATCAGAGCACCATTCATCTACCACAAGCATTACTTAAACCGACTGTTTGGTACATTTAAAAAAAAGGTCTTCTCATAGAACTCACCTCTGCATGCATACAGGGATCGCTGCCAGTGAGGATCAAAACGGCACAAGAAAACCTTAAAAGTCCCACAGCTTTTGGTGCTAGTGGTGACCTTGTCCTGGGACCTGGGCATTTCACCTGGAATACAAATGTTACTTCCACTTAAAAATGTAAGCAAACCATTCGACTTGTTTGGTGGTGGCTGTTATCAGTATTTTGAAAATGTGTGCCAATGTGTAAGTTCACAGCAAGTCCAAAGTATATACCATCACTAAATAAGCCAAAGCCCTTGCCTTGTTACAACTCTGTTTTAATTAAGGGCTCTGTTTCTTTAAGACCATGCCAACAGGTTATCCAGTTGAACTAATTGAGATGAGCTGCTGGGACACAGGGAAGAAGTTGTGTGCTTGGTGGGAGTGGGAAGTGTGCTTGGTTCAAGTAACCATTGGAAACTAAAACCATCATTCAAGCCTTCGTAAAAATAAGGGGTTAATACTGAGGCCTACTGGAAAATTTATTGGATCTAAAATACCTGGAATATAGATTTTCCGGACTATGGTGTTTGGCTCAAGACAAAGGAGGAGGCTTGTCCACCCTAAGATGTGCTTCTGGGATTGACGCCTTCTGGAGTGATAAGTACCAAAGATGTTTAGGGATATTTTTTTGGTTTTGTTTTGTTTAGCTTTTTTCTTCTTGGCTGGTTATTGCAATAACTATTTTTGAGTCAAAACAAGGTTTGCTTTGTTTTTGATAATAACTGGGAAAGCGTGTGAGGAATAAAGAAATATACAAAAGGGAACTTTGTTCTGAAGGGAGTCATGGGGCAAAGCAAAGTTAGTATTTCCTCTTATATGGTTTTGTGAGCTTTGTTGTTTTGGTTGGGCAGTTCATTATTTGTGTATTTGAAGACTGGGAAGGGATGAATGCTCAGTTTATCTGCTGGAATTAGCCAACATGACATTAAGAGCAAACTGGCTCCATTCCAGTTATTTGTTAGAACGTGATCTGCTACAACCTCAAGTCCAAACCTAACCCTAGCTCTAACTGAAGCTGTAACCCTAACATTAGTGACAACCTTTACCCATTAACTTACCTCTTAACATTACCTCTAGGCACACCCCTAAAGTCTACCATTCCCTCTAAGTTTATATTGTAGTAAATCATTATTTTCAGTTTCCAGATCATGTTCAACAAACCACAATTTGCATGTAGCTGTACCAGACCAAGGTTATGTTTACCTTTGTGTGAGGAACTGCAGTGTTACATTCTGGCTTGCACTGCCCTATTGTGATGTTTCACACAACCAAATCCAAAACGTACTTATGTTTGTGGAGAATTTACATGACTCACGCAAAACCTACCCTACATTCTTAACCCTAACCATAGTCTTTATTGTAGTAAATATTGATTTTGTGTAGGCAGTACTCCACTTCATCTACACTTACTGTCCACACTTACTGTACATGCCAATCAGAAACCATAAGAATGAACCACAAAGCAGCAGCAAAAAACATATTAATTAGAGAAATTCAATTTTCACAGCTACGCAAAACAGCTGACATGATTTTAAGCAAAAGAGTCATGGCATGCCAAGCAGCTGAATGCATGACCTTGTTGAGTTAGCAGAACAATAAGTGCAAAGATGTGGAGTGTACAGCTTGCCTGGGCACAAAGGGGCAAACTGGTTTGGTTCAAACTTGTGCATTTTCTGCTGTATAGTTACATATTTCTACATTTAAAATCTGAAATCTTGGATTTGGTTCAGAGTAGTGAGGACGGTTGTATACGCTATGCTGGTAGAGAACCCAGGTTAAGTTAAGATAAAAGACATAAAATGATAATGATACCCATCATATCCACCAGGAGAAAACAGCTGTTTATCTTAATGGTTTCACCTTTTATGCTCCTAATGTACAGTGACTGGTTAAGGACAAAAAAATAAAATTAAAATGTGTTAAAATCACAAGATAAATTCTCCGGATCTCGACATTTCAAACCGTTATGTTGAAATCACAAGATAAATTATCTCAGGATCTCTACATAACAAATTTATGAGCCAAAGCAAATACCTGTCTATAGAAGCCATACATAAGTTTTTTTTTTATGTGCAGAAATTCTTAAAGTTATCATAAAAAAACTTTAATTTTCCTGTTGGACTTTATTTTCACACTGGGTCCTCAGCAGAACTGAGGACCCAGTGTGCTTGTTTTCACATTGCTAAGTCAAATGATCATCAAGAAAAATGAGGAGTTGTTATCCCAAAGAGAAGTTGTGAAAAAGAGGGAGGTGTTTGCTGAACTGATCCTCACCCGATGGTGTTTCTTAAAAGCATGAGCTTTTGAGGCTAACTGATCTTGAATCTCGCTTCATATTTTATTTAAATATTTTAAAATCTGTTTTTTATCAAGCAGGGTGAGAAATATGCAATTTATGGCTCTGCCATTGGAAGTCCAGCTGTAAAGAGACTCAATTTTGAGTCAGAAATAAGGTGGCAAATAAAACACAAGGACCAAAGGTGAGATAAGAAATAGAACTTGACCCAAATTTGGATTTCCCACCAAATTACAATCAGGAATGCATTGCTTTAAGCACATCGGTGCTGAAGTGCTGATCGTCTCTTTGGCTTTGCAATCAGTTCAGCACAAAGTAAAAAAGGCATCACATATTTCAAAGGAGCAGATTTGCTAAGGCGTTGGAAATTAGAGAGAACAGCATTCCTGGCTTGTCCATTTCACACCTTAAATATTGAGTCATCTATATAACCCATATATAGCCATCAGCTATTGACTGCAGCTTTACATACACATGCTCCTGTGTACATTAAATTGCAAGATAATGCAACTGTTTATTCTTCAAAGCAGAGATATCTGGGTTTTTTTCAATCGGTATCTGCAAAGATTTGTTGTCCAGTCTACAGTATTATGACTATTTAGATGATTGGATGTATGTTGAAATGGACAGTCTTTGTTCAATACAGAGCATTCCAAGAGTAAATAGTTTTGAAGTTTTCTTGTGTCATCCAAGATAGACACATTTCAACATTATTGCATTAATGTAAATTCAACACGTGAATCCTTGTTAGTACAGATCTGAAAAAGTTGCATTCAAAATCGTAAATTAATTTCTGATTTCTGCTAATGCCAGCTAGCAAAAATGATGCAAGGGTTCAGTTATTGAGCGTTAAACCTGTCAGATTCACTTCAAAATACAAGTATGCTAACTACATGGTAGCTACACGATACTAAGTGTGCTAAGTGTATATAAGTAAATGGCAAGTACAATGTAACCAATGTACTAGCATTTTAGTGTTCTGTATCTCAGCTCTGAGGAGTTAGTGCTGCTTAAACTTAGTGCTGCTTAACCAGGGCAGCAGTGTGGAGTAGTTGTTAGGGCTCTGGCCTCTTGACCGGAGGGTCGTGGGTTCAATCCCTGGTTGGGGACACTGCTGCTGTACCCTTGAGCAAGGCACTTTACCTAGATTGCTCTAGTAAAAACTCAACTGTATAAATGGGTAATTGTATGTAAAAATAATGTGATATCAAAAATAATGTGTAACAATTGTAAGTTGCCCTGGATAACGGCGTCTGCTAAGAAATAAATAATAATAACCTGAAGAGCATTCTTACAAGACTGATCTGAAAATGGGGGTATATAGATACACATAAACAGCACTTGGGAATATAGGTCAAAAAGTCATGTGGAAATGTAGTGTTTTCCTGGTAAAACGGTTTGAGAAATACAGCATGAGATTCAATTAGAAAGCAGGAATCGTCCTCATATTACCTTCATGTACTATTTATAGCTCCCATCGCCTGTCAAGTCAGGCAGGATTCCTGCTCGGTCATACAACAATGTAGTGCACTAATATCGGTCATCCAGGTCTGTAATTAGACCATTACCAAGAAACGCAGAGAGGGAAATAATCTTTTATTAATATCAAAGTCCCTCTGAAAGTTTCATTCATCTTAATTAATATGCAAGTTATGTTCTTACCAGCCTTACATGAACAGGAGTTACCAACACTGAAGTATTGTCCATACTCATTTTGTAACTATAGGAACTAGACTGTTTCCAGAAGGTTTGGTCTTGTAAACGTATTATTTGATCTAGGAGAAAGCAGATAAGGACAGTAAACCACGTATGTAAACCCAGCTGTTCTCCTGGTGGTCTTTCTTTGACATCTCTGCTTGTCATAGCTATGTGTTCTAATGGGTAACATTAATCTTTTTGGACCCAAGAGTAGAGTCCACTTCCGGACTGAGAATTTCAATTCACAGAGGGTTCTATAAAGTGTTTCCAGCAGGTGTTGCTGACTATGAACTGTTTCGTGTCCAGCTGGTGCTTAAAAGGTGTTCGGTTTCTGGGTTAGATATGCTACATGTTGTACATGTGTTTGAGCTTGCATGGTCACTGCTAATACAATGTAAGCATACATTCTCCATAGATTCTCTCAGATATCAGATATCTTCCAGTGAATCTAAATGGTAATCCAAGTTGCAGGGTTCAAACAGAAAGCCTCCACCACGGAGCAGGGTGTTAGGGTCTGCAGCCTCTGTGTTAAAGGGTAGTACTGTAGTTAGGTGCAGCAGCAGGATCATTTACTACACTACAACTGTGGAAGCCTATTTTTTACTGTTTATTTTAAATAAGTGGGGCATACACATTAATAACCATTTGCATAAAAGCCAGCTCCCCCTGCTCTTAAAACAGCTGTGATTAATAAAAAATAATAAAATAAAATAAAACTATGTGGTTAGTAGGTGGATTCAAATAAATGAGAAAGTGGGCACACATTTTAGGCTTCAGAGTTAATGTGAGCAAATGGAAACAAGTGGAAAATGGAAAGGCCGGAGCCACATGCCACATCAGTGTGCCTCATTAAACTGGAAGCACAGTGAGCACACACTCAGACTGCTCTCCGCCGCGCCAAATTACCCAGGCTAATTGCCCGCCCTTTGTGTCATTTCATTTATTTTATTTTTCCAGGTAAAGATTATTTATTTAGACAGTAGATAGTTTCCAGGAGGATTCTGGCTAGACAACAGTAACAGCAGTGTGTCACTGCCCTGTGTTTAAGGTTTCTTTCCTCTGCCGCACATAATTAATAGGTATTATTAAACCGTACCTCAAGAGTAATTAGATCATACACCTTCGATTTGAAATAAATAACACACTAAACAAAAAACTATGATCTTGATGTTTAAATAAAGCACCTGAGCTGGCTCAATAAAAACATAAAGATATTTGTTTCTCTATCTCGAATGTAAGTAAAGCATTTGGTGAACATCTCAAAATAAATGTCTAAAGCTGGCAAGCCAACACCAGGTCTATCTGAGTGATCTTACTGGTGTAGTGCATACTTATGAACATATAATAGTTAACATTTATACCTTAATATCCTAGACAAACACACATATAGTTAATATTCATTTCTTAATATTACAGGACAACACCTACATTATGTGGTTAATATTTAAACATAAAACTAGGGTTTTAGTCCTTCACAAATTTCATATTTCTTATAAAATTATATTTACAATTCCATTATTCGATTTCTCAAATATATCAGAAGAACCACGAACAAAATAGAAAAGAAATATGAGGCTAAGTTATAAAAACATGCTGTCCAGTTTAAAGATCAAGAGGCTTGAAACTGGAACACTAAAAGTTCATATATAGATTTAAGGATCTCAAAATGATCCAATCAGTCCCGGGGAATACAGGAAGCTAATCCCTGACCGAAATCAGTCCTTTTATTGCCTTACAGAATTTGAATGACACTTCATTTTACACAAGTAATGCGTGTCATTAAAACACAGGCAGCGCTGCGTACCCTCCTCCATTGAGAGATAACAGAAAAAAAAAAATAACATTTATAGAATAAAACTTCATTTAGTTCTAACTTTAGTTATATTGATCATAGTAGAATACAGATTTTGAGTTTCATTCTCCTAATTAAATTACAAGCATGATAAACATGTTATACAATAACTAAAGGAAACTCAATTATTTTCACTGTAAACTTAATTAAAACACTATAACATCTGAATTTTATTGGGAAAACATAAACTATTAATCTTGCGTCCATAAGATGAGTTATTAAAATGATTCTAAACTCAGTGTTACTCTTTCGCCAAACTACATTTGAAATCAGTTTTAAGGAGTCATGGCACCTCGTATCCACCAGGGGTCACACTTCTTAACCCTTTATAGGAAGAACATTGTACATTGGCTTTCAGACAGACATTCTTAATTAACAGATAAGAATCAGCTTAGTTTGTTTAGAACAGACATGCAGGTCAGCACAGCAGGTTATCTAAACCATTCCCCAATTTAAATCTTACCGACACTGTTACTAATATCTAGTCCCTTGAAGTAGATCAATCGAGAATGTTTGGGGGGAAGGAAGGTTGGGGAAAGACAAACATCACCGCATCTCAAGTCTCATAGTTTAAAAATGTTAATGTCATTTTACCAAGTATATTCAATTACAACTAGGAATTTCTCCCACACCGGTAGTGGATCCCAGTGCAGGTACCCAACATGTTTTATTACATTGCATTTGGAGAAGTTAATAAAGGGGTCAGTATAGAGTAAAAAGAGAGCTATTTAGATTCACCACTGTTTGCAATGCATCATTAAAATAGACTGTGACAGGACAGAAGCCCTGCTGCTGTAAATAGTGTGTGTGGGAAAGGTTGGCAGGGATGGGGTTACATCTGTCCCTGCCAACAATCACAGGTCTGGTCATTCCCCAGTTTGCCCTGCCACATAGACCCTATGGTAAAAGCAAGGAAAGTGTATCTTAATCTGTTTTATGTTTACTGAGGTTTATAGTCTGATACTGTACAGCAGCAGGATTTTTACTAACAGCACTTGTTATCAAGGGTTTTATTTCTGTACCAATGCTGTAATGAATGGATGTAATGTCTAAGTATTGGGACGGTATTCGTACAGCTACATAGCTTAAAGCTACTGTAGTACAACTTATATTTGCATGTGCCAAGTTTTGCAGCTGCAAAAAAATTGAAACTTCAGTGAATCCCCTCACTTTGGATGATGTTCTTTTACAGAAACACGTGGAAGGATGGGGACCAAACGAGTCAGCCTCCCTCATCACAGTTCATACTGGCGATGAGCAGCAAAGGACTACAATAGTCAAGGCAACACATTTTAAATACGGGTTTTGTATGAAAGCAGACTGCTGGCAGCTACCAGGACTATGAAAAGGGCAGAAGAGAGGTCAAGCACGAGACATGCTGACTGCAGAAAAATGTTATAATACTAGCTTGACATCCTGTTCCCAGATTGGACAGCTAAACCCTTTGTTCTTACAGTCCCACTGAGAGCACACGCAGTCCTGCTTCTAGAAAGAGTCTTTTAAAGGGGCTGTGGACATTTAAAAAGTACATCTCCACTTGTATTGTGATATGAAGAGCCTTCAAGAGAAAACTGTCAATTTGTCACCTTTTTGTTTTTATTTATTTATTTATGTATTTATGTATTTATTTATTTATGTATTTATTTATTTATTTCTTGCTTTAAAACCTGTTTGATGGAAATGCTGTCCACTCCAATTCTGAAATATATATAAAAATGCATTGTTTTATTACAAATAATTGATTATAATAATGTATTATTCATCAGTGTTTATTGTGGGAAGATCTAAGCTTTAACACTTCTTAAAATTTTTCTTAAAAATGGTATGCATACTATTTTTTTCCAGTGTAGAGGGGGATTTTGTACAGGACAACTATTCACGCAATTCTCCCGACTCATTAAATGCTTATTGCAAAATATTTGACGTGCAACTACGTGCTCACTCTGCCATCATCAAAGTAACAAAGAGGCTCTCACAATGACTCCCGCACAGAGGCTCTGGATGAGGGAGAGAGACTCAGTCTGAGGGTGTGGCCTCTTACTCGCAGCCCATTGGCTGTGCTGACTCAGCTGACCGTCCTGGGAAACCCACTGCCTGGGAATTCATGAGTCAGCGCTGACTCACCCCCTGGATTACGTGACAGGCAGGAGCACAGAGGCTCGACTGCGTCGCAGAGAGGTTGCATGACAGGACTGCCCCTGACAGCACAGTGGTCTGCCCAGAACTTTCCAGATCAAATCCTCTGTCTGGTAGTGTCTCTTTGAATAATCCCACAGGTGGAAAGTTTCAGGTTTTGTTTTATATTTAGAGTTATGAAATACTAAAAGAAACTAAAGGCAAAGCTTTTTTTCAATACATCTAGACTTCTAGTCCTTTCAGCTTTTGTCACTGAATTTTAGTTTCTTTTGGTATTTCATAATTCAACACTATTGATTGTTTAATAGCTATGGACGACCCACTGTTTTATTTATTTATTTATTTATTTATTTTGCCACGGGTGAATGCCTCAGAGAAGCCTGTATTACAAATACTTTTATTAATAATAAAAATAATAATAATAATAATAATAATAATAATAATAATAATTTCCAATTTCTTATAAATGCACCTGGCTATTGTAGGAAAACCTGAAAAGTGGATTGGGAAAATGTTAACTGTTTAATGTAATGCATTGGCTAAATCCAGACAGAGAAATCCTCTTAACCACCCAGCCATTGTCAGCCAGTCTGTGAATATAAACCCTCTACTTTTTCCAACCCAGAGGTCACCTGTCTATACAAAAAGAGGTAGGGGCACAGTTTACAAAAAAATTCTTACAGGACAAGTATTATTTAGCTCTGATAGCAATGTTTTTTTTTTTTTTTTAGGACTGTTGTTAGAAGTGCTTTGAAAAATGATTTCAGAATGGGTTTCGCAAACTGCAAATCGGATTTGATTCATCGAGACTGGCTTTAAAAAAACAGTGCTTAACAAAACATCGGTCCTTCAAGTTTTCTGAATCGGACCTGCTGCGTGTATTGAGGACACAAATGCTGGTGGTGACCAAGCAGGAACTGAAGTAAATCTTTTTTTTTTAAAACCAGAAAATAGAAGTCTTATCAAGGGTTTTTTGCCAAGATGACAAGAGAAAGTTTTAGAATTAAAAAAAAATAAATAAAAAAAGCTAAAAGCAAAATTTTCATAGCCCACCACAAATTATAATTATAAACAAGTCACTTATTATCTGATCCGTGACATAAACCCTCCCCAGTGCTACACTGTCAGCAGATCCGAGTCTGTTCCTTGCAGGTTTAGGATTGTAGCACTTATGTATGGAGATATGAGTGCTGAGAGCTGACACAGACGCTAACTGATAGAGAGTAATGTCCAGTGCCCAAGAAAACAACCTACATTCTGATCTATCAATCAAATAAACAAACCACAGTTCTCGGTGCAATGACTGTTTACTATCAGCCCCAGGCTATGCTTGTTTTTTGCTTTGTACTGAGTGGAAGGAAAAAAACTATGAAAATCTTCTAATCGAATCCTTCAGGAAAATCAACATCTTGTAAAAACCAGGGAATTTCCAAAGATCTAGGAGCAGAAATATTATCAGTCGGTAATAACACATGTATTTGTTGTTTTAAACAAGTGTTAATTTAATGTCTGCTAACATTTTCACTTATGTTGAGGCCAAAGTTTAATTTTATTTGGTTCAAAGGCTGGGAATGCATTTTTTAGGTTGCAGAACTGAAACAGAACAGGTTATGTTTTTTTTTTTTTGTTTTAATTTGGAATCGGCAATTGTATTTTACCCCATTTTCTACCTATTTGAAATGCCCAATTCGTAAACCTGGCTCACCGCTGCAACCCCCGCTCTGACTCGGGAGAGACGAAGACGAACGCACGCATCCTTCGAAACGTGTGCCATCAGCTGTCCGCTTATTTTCACTCTGCAACCTGCCATGCAGCCACCTCAGAGCTACAGCGTTGGAGGACCACGCAGCTCTGGGCAGCTTGCAGGCGCCCGGCCAGTCTATAGATGTCACTAGTGCGCAGTGAGCCGAGGACACCCTGGCCGACCTAAGCCCTCCCCACCACGGGCAGCGCTTAAACAATTGTGTACCACCCTCTGAGAACTCCTGGCCTCGAACCGGCGACCTCCAGGCTATAGGTCCCATCCTTCACTCCACGTGGAGTGCCTTTACCGGATGCGCCACTCAGGAGCCCAGGTTATGTTTTCTCTCTTTTCGTCTTTATTGGTAGCATAGCAAAAATACACTATTGCTAAGCCTGGTCTAAGGGAAGTACTTATCCAGATGTAGCTGTTTGATTTAGGTTTAAACAGGGTTGTACTTGTATTTTCCATGCATTGTATTTGTTATATAAACAGAATACCTCACATGGAGTGCTGTGGTTATGTCACTAATGAGGACTGTGTTTGCTCTGTTAATGAGGGTTTGATAGTAAAAGTCAACTTTATGATCTGCATGATTAAATGAATAAATAAAATGTAACTGAAGCTACTTACTCTTTAATTAAATGTACATGCCATTGATCAAATTAATGGCTTGGATTTACAGACTTGGAGATCCTTAACGTAGTTACCAAACCACAGAAATCCCCCAGATTGATATCTGTTTAACCCAACGGCTCAAACTGACCCCACACCCACTGGAGTCTGTTCTAGCAGGATCCTGGAGGGTGGCGTGCTGTCAGGGCTATTCTCATTAAACAAGCACCTGCTGTGCTGCACGCTGGAATAAGCTGCTGGGCCAGTGCTTGTCGTGACTCAGGAGAAATAAAACAGAAAATAGACTGCAGGCATGAGTCACTCTGTGCCAAATAAGGAACTCAACCTCTGAAAAAATGTAGAACAAGGTTAGTGGCACATAATACTGTATCAGAAATGTATAAATGGTTTGTAAAGTATACTGAAAACAACAACAAAAAAAATAGTAAATAATAATGAATTCAAATGTTTGTTTCTTCTGTCAAACAGACCCATGAGATATACCCTCCACTTTGATAGGAAGTCCTGTCGCTATGCAAACCAAGCAGGCCTGCTTCAGCAGGAGGATGTTATACAAATGATCCGCAACTGTAGTTCAGGGAACCAAGACAAAAAGTACATGTATGACCAAGAGCAGGCCATTCAGCCTATTAATGATCGCCCGGTTGATCTTAAAACTTTGTCAAGTCTGCATGGATCCCAGTGATTCAGCATTAACATCTTGGCTGGATAATCGATTCCATACCTCACCCCTCTCTGTGGAAGGTGTCTCCTGACCTCTCTCCTAAGTCTGTCTCCATTTCATTTATAATTGGGTAACAAGGGGAGAAAAGGGGATTTTTTAAATGTATTTATTTACTGATGGTGCATGCACTTTGTAATAATTAAGTCATTATGAAATCATGCACTGTGTTTAAGCCATTTTCAAATGTAATTGTATACATTTTTCACATTTCCCTTATGTTTGTATGATGCTTACAATCATTTTGAGTTATTGTTCTCCAATATTTAACTCCCTTCTATTACAAACTGGCCAACAGAGTCGAACTCTGTGTGAAATCTGTGAATAACTTAATGGAAACATAAGAGAACTGAAAACAATTCTGAAAGATCTGGGGTTCCGCAGCAAGTCATATTTAGCTTTGCAATAAAGGTTAACTTTAAAAATGTTGCTTTGCTAACCTTGCTTGCAAAGTTTCTTTTATTAGGTTGAAAGATTGGGAAAGATTTTCTTGTTTGGAATCATTTTTCTGGCATATACCAGTAAAGGGTCTTTCCCCATACATTGGAAGGTTCAGAACAGAATCTGATGGGTTAAAAAAAAATTCTTGCATTTCTGTGTCAACTTTACCACTCATAACTTTAGGAATTCTCCCTCATTAGATTAACCCCCCTTTTTATTTCAGTATTATCTCATGAGACAGCTATTTGCTTGTACACTCAAGTAAGTAGTAGGTTCTAAAACTATAGTTATACGTCCCAACGTTTTGCTACAACTGTTTAAATAATGTACCTGTAATTTCTCTTTTCATTGTTAACATCCTGACAACTTTTTACACTTTAAAGTCTGTTTCAAAGCTCTTTTCAAAATGGCTGCTCTAGTGCACTGAGGTTTGAGATCTGTCCTCTAAATCACAAGGAAGAGTGATTTAAAAAAAAAAAAAAAAACATAACAACATGCTCTGTATTTTCTGTTCCGTATGACATCATGGATCGTTATTGCTGTGTTACCTGACAATATGGACAATAATCCTTACACTATCAGTGCACTAGATCGGCCATTTTTAAAAGAGCTTTGAAACAGACTTTAATGTTCTAAGTGTAAAAAGTTGTCAGGATGTTAACAAGCCGGGCTCGTTTTAGATCTTTTTACCTCATCTCATCTCATCGAAAGGGGACAGGATCCTGTTACTGCTGCAAGATAGACAACAGAGTGGAATTAGAAAATACTGCGACATGAAAATAATAAACATTATCTTACTTGGGAGCTTTGCAAGATTTGTTTCTTAAATATTAGCATGAGAAGAAGTATCCTGCATTTACTTTTCAGATTTATACATTTATTTCTTATCAAATCCTAGCAGTCTAAAATGTGAAGCAATAAAGCAAAATTTATAATTGCGTGTGGAATATATTTTCAAAAAAAGCAATCCTTCTTTTCTCCTTTTTAAAATATCATATCTTGCTGGCCCTGTTTAGATAATCGTTACATTTTTTGATACATGCAAACAATTTTAAGGAGAAATGCATCTCAAAAGTAGTTACACCACAAAAATATTACCCATTTAATAACGGTCCTCTGTTGCTGAGTTTGGTGTTATGCTTAAAGTATTCTCGAGGGTTTGTTTTGTCCATTCGTTTTAAGATTTTAAAAACATCAATTAAGCCGTCTGTTATTTCTCTTCTGTGTTCTGGGCTAGGTAGATTCAGTTCTCTATTGTTCATTTCTTTCAACCCTGGGATTGGTCTGTTTGCTCTTCACTTTATAGAAGTTCCTATTTTCAGTATCATATCCTTGGTTTAACTGGTTTATTTTTATACAGCTTTAAAGTTTCCAATGAAAATAATTTGTATGTATCATAAATGCACTTCTCGGAGACACAGAATTTCCTTGAAATGTAGTACTTGTTCTACCTGAGGAATTCCCCCTCAAACCAACACCACCAATACAAACATAAGGAGAACCACAAAACGAGAACAAGGCAAACAGTAAGTGGAATATGGAAACTTACACCTCCAAGTCAGGGTCTTTAAGAGGTGGATTTGATAAAAAAATACAAAAAATACAAAAACTACATATTAAAAAAAAAAAAAAAAGCACTGCTTTATAACCCCCAATTCCCCCCCCCCCCCTCCACCCCCCCCCCCCCAACACACACTTTAACAAGACAAAAATATGTCCAGGAATTCTATAAGCCCTTCATGTAAAACACGTACACCCTATTCACATGCACCATCATCACGTGTTGAAAGCTAATCAAAATGCGGCTTGCTCTTGCATTATTTAGGTAGTGTGGATTAGGATATGGTATTATAAATCATGCTTCTGGAATGTGTGATTGGATGTTGCTATACAACTGGGAAACAACAAAGCAGAGTTAAATCTGATCATATTAACACTAATTACGCAATCATTAAGGAGATTGTTACTCAATCTAAAAAACTGGAGGAACCACCTTTGTTAACTGGAAGAAAAGCCTAGCTAAGGATGAAAAAAATATACAAATATATAAAGCAGCTTCTTGCGTCAGGTCTTTGGTCTATTCTTTAAATAGATATTGCAAAATGATTTCCATATATCTTTAAATGGAGCTTTAAATGAGAGA
This sequence comes from Acipenser ruthenus, assembly GCF_902713425.1. NCBI lineage: Eukaryota > Metazoa > Chordata > Actinopteri > Acipenseriformes > Acipenseridae > Acipenser > Acipenser ruthenus. The sequence goes on from NC_081189.1 coordinate 5,945,555, forward strand.
TCTAAAATGCATTTTCAGATATCTTTAAATCATTTTAAGATATCTCAAAACTACCTTTTCATTTAGAGATATCTCTAATAACTTCCTATTCATTTAGAGATATCTCTAAATCATTTAAAGATATCTTGAAATAACTTCCTGTTCATTTACAGATGTCTCTAAATAACTTCCCGTTCTTTTAGAGATATCTAAATGGACAGGAAGTCCATTCAAAACAGCAATTTCACAGGATTTCATTTAGAGATATCTTAAAATTACTTCCTTTTCATTTCGAAATATCTCTAGATATATCTCTAAATGACAGGAAATTATTTTGAGATATCTCTAAATAAACAGGAAGTGATTTCGAGATATCTCTAAATGAGCAAAACATTATTTAACGATATCTGTAAATCTGTAAATTAAGATATCTTCAAAGGGGTTTATTTACACCCCTCATTAATTTAAAGATATCTACAAATGATTTACAGACATCTCTAAATATGTTGATATCTTAAAATGCAATTTGAGATATCTCTAAATGATCATTTGTCTTGCCATAGTGGGGAGCTGTTAGAGAGGATAAAGGAGCATTAATTAATCTATAGCAATCAACATCAGAAGAATTCTGCTCCCTAAAGGCACAGGAGTAAATTAGATGAAAATAAAGCTTTGCACTTAATTAGCAGTAAAGAGCTTTTCTGATATGAAGAAGTGACTTGCTTGATCTGCGTGTCTGAAGTCAACATCCCCTCCTACAGATATGGCTTAAGCATTAAAGCCTTGTTATCTGTCAAGACTGAGCCTTGCACAATTACAGGCAGGTTTTTCACACAAGGAAAGTGTGCAGCAGTTACAAAGATTACTTACAAAGAAAAAGAAGAAAAACACCCTGAGTTTGTATTTCTGATCAGAAAAAACAAAAAACCTACTTTTTGCCCCTCCATTGTTAAAGAGTTGAAAGCTTTTCTAAATTAGAAGCGTGAGTATCAAGCGAGTCACTGAGGAAGCAGATGAGTACTGTATCAACCAGTGGGCCTTTATCGGTTTTTATTAACAATCCCTATTGTATTTTGTTCAGAATGTGTACATATTGGCCTGGTTTATGTACAGTAGTCAGCCTATTAAACTTTCAATTTAACGGAAAAGTGTATACTGTATATAGTACTGTACCTGGATTCCACTGGAGCGTTCAGCACAAACCCAGCGCCTGTGTTTCTGACTCACCGCTTTGAAATGTGCAGCACGCCCCTTCACCTCACAGACAATGTGAGCATCCCACATTAAACCACATCCTCAACGTGTGGGAATATAACAGTCTGCGTGGTACTGTCTCCCCACACAATAATCTATACAAGTTTATTTTCTAAATTACTTAAAGCTAGAGTGATTAATGCTATAGAGAACTGTTTCCAATATTAACCGATTAAGATAACTGCTGTTATTACCTATGATAGACTATGGTGGTTGTGTTTAAGTCACACAAGCAATCTCTCTCCTGTCCCTTGCATTCTTTATACTGTAATTTAATTGGTAGATTCATTTTAGATTGTGACCACTTTACTTATCACTGTTGTATCACCTAGATCCACAGAGCCACATACAGTATACAGATACCTACATATCTTCACTTTGTTACATGAGCTTTCAAATTCTGTTGCTCCGATTGCTTGTGGGTTGTGTTTAGTGTAATGTTCAGGGTGTAGTGTGCACTGTAATGTACTGTTCGGGGTATTGTGTGCATGTAATGTAATGTTCAGGGTGTAGTGTGCACTGTAATGTACTGTTCGGGGTATTGTGTGCATGTAATGTAATGTTCAGGGTATAGTGTGCACTGTAATGTACTGTTCGGGGTATAGTGTGCAATGTAATGTACTGTTCGGGGTATTGTGTGCATGTAATGTAATGTTCAGGGTGTAGTGTGCACTGTAATGTACTGTTCGGGGTATTGTGTGCATGTAATGTAATGTTCAGGGTATAGTGTGCACTGTAATGTACTGTTCGGGGTATAGTGTGCAATGTAATGTACTGTTCGGGGTATTGTGTGCATGTAATGTAATGTTCAGGGTGTAGTGTGCACTGTAATGTACTGTTCGGGGTGTAGTGTGCACACACATTTTAGGATAATTTCTGGGTGTTGTATATGAGATGTGTGTTATGTACGAGGTGTGCAATATTCCCTGGTTATAGTATTCTATATAGTTTGCTATTATACAGTTTGTTATACAAGGAATGTAGCCCGACTGCTCAGTCATGCCCATTATACACACAATGTGTTTTATATTCTGTTTGTTATGGTATTAAACTTCCCTTAGTATTGCTCTAGTTTGTATTAGGTATGTGCCCTTTTCCCACTTTTGTTTACCTCAAAGCTGTGATAAACAAGGCTTATCGTTTCATATCTGTTACTAGCATAACAGCATGACGCAAGTCCCTTATTGTTCAGAGGTTAACCTTTTTTATTTTGCTGATGACCTTTGTAGTTTGAATTTTATATGACCAAGATTATTTACAGTAATTATCTTCTTTGTCTGCTGGTTCACATATTTGCAGTATTGAAACTACAGTTAGTTGCGAACTCAGAGTGTTGACTTGTACATAAATGATCTACTGAGCCTATTACACCAGGGCTGGTTCTGCTTCCTGTGTCCTTCAGATACCTGCAGGACTGTCCCTGCCTCTCATAGCAGTAAAGGGCAAAATATACACAGCCTGACAACTTTACTGTTTTTGCTAATGACAGCCTTGGCATGGACTCCACAAAGGTGTCTCGGGGAATGCTAATATATACAGTGATTCATATTTCACACTATTGGTGCAGAGAGGTAGGCAGAGGATTGTGATGACGAACACCTCATTCAGGTTCATCTCAATCACAATTCTGCTACGGTGGGTGCATTATCATGTAGCCGTGACTGAGTGGGCTGGATCGGTTACAGCGCTTAAATAAACTGACATTCGTTTAGCCTTGCCATAGTAAGCAAGGGACCCAGGGTACACTGGAGAACACGACCCACACCAGGTCATTGTCAAACCCAACCCGCTAGACAGGTCCTAATAAAGTGTCCAGCAGTGTACACGGCAAACATTGCAGAGCATTGTGGATCTGTTATTTTCCAAGATGTATTGAATAAATACAAATTACCTTCCAGTGCAATAGACTTTAAGGAACTTGTCTTGCAATGCACCACATTTACAAATCCAGGAGAAAATAATCCACTCCAGTGAAGAAAATCAAACCAAAAATGCTGTTAAAAGCAATTGCACCCTCCACAAAGATAGTGAAACTGAAACAAGCCCATTGGTTTCTGTCCTACAATAGAAAGAGAGTCCTGCAACAGGAAGTTAGGAACAACAATTCGGCTCATGGGAAAACTGCAGTGAGAGTGAGAGCGAGAGAAGGTGTATGAAAGGAAGTCCCATATTGCCAGGTTGGCAGTGACATTTCAAAGTAATTTAGAAGTTTCCCTGCTGCAGCCTACTGCACAAACTGAAGCTTTCATCAACAAGGAGTAGGCAAACAGAGATGCTGCCCACATGTCAGACATTGCCAGGGATTAAAAGGAAACCATAGTTTAATGTGCTCCTCAAAATGGGAAATAGATTAGTAATGAACTTACTCAACAACTAGATCTGCCGCTGTGCTTGATTTCAGAGGGGGAAACCCAACGCACACAAACACAGCTTTTGCATATTGGATTAATCCTCTCTGGATAAAATGACATACTGTAAAGCGGCCCTTTAAACTGCATAAGCAGTAATAAGGCGGTATTGTCGTGACTCCCATCTGTTATTAATGCCATTCCACTGACACAAAAAGCATGGTTTCTTCATAACGGCCCGATTACATCATCGTAAAGAGAGAACACTGTATTGCAGGCTTGAGAGCTTCTTGGTTTTGGCTTACATGATTGGTGAAACAAAAAAATTATAAATAAAAATGATATCCAAATACATATTTTATCTTTACATGGCTGAAAAATAAAGTACTACGTTTTGGCTATTACATAATAATAATAATACTAATAATAATACTAATAATAATAATACCACCACTACCACCACCACCAACAGGTTGCAATAGGTAGCTTTGTGAGTGCACAGAAGCACAAGGAGGTCTTTCTTCAGGTTGTATTGTAAGGTGCCAGTCACTGTGAATGAGGCAAGATTCAAATCCATCCACTACATTGGTGTGGAACTGGTACAGAAAATACATTTATCTTCACTTTCCATGAAAAAAGAACAGTCAATTCAAAACGATATCAATACTGTAAATGTGTCACCAAACTGTACCAAATATATCAACTAGGTGTTAATTAAGCCAAACAAACACTGAATATATGACAGAATTAATTCCGTTCAACCCCCATCCCCACACACACTGTGGGCAGAACCCAATTCTTAATGTGTTGAGTGGGCCCAGTTCACTTCCTGAAAACTGTAGTCCTTTTGTATGCATCTCTTGTAATGGAATCCTTTTCAAAACGTTTCTCATAATAGCAATATATAATAAAGCATAGTGCAAGCATTTTAAATCCCAGTGAGGTATGGTAAAAACCTATTAAAAACCAGGACTGACCATGCAAAACTATGGTAAACGCATTTGGGAAAAAGTTAAACAAAACCAAAGCATTGAAGTCTGCATAATGTTAGGTGAATCCCATCGGTGCTGGAATAGTTTGTTCATATGAAGTACAACGTATATACAGTATGTGAAAAAGATCCGTCGTGGCCAATGGTTGAAACAATGCGGCAGCAAGACAGGTCATTTGTTCGGAACCATCACCAGTAACTTGACAGAAAGAATCACAGAGAACACTTTGTTACCATTTCCTGGACACCGCACATGATGGAACTGAAAGAAATCAGACAAACGACTGACATGAAGCGAAATAAACAACAGCAGCTCAAAGATTTAACAAAAAAAACCTTGTTTATTTTTCACAAGGAAGAAGTAGACAAAAAGAAATCATTCAGAACAGGTACTCTCCTCTCGTAACAGAGTCGACAGACAACGAACAGCACCAAGCTAAAAAACAAAGAATGAGAAACTGTACAAACAGCTACAGAACAAATTCGATCATACAGAAACATGGAATATTGCACTTTGCTTCTAAACCATTTGGGATTTTTTTCCTTTCATTTTTGTTCCTAATTTCAAAAATGAGGAAACTATCTTGAACACTGGACTATAATACAAGCCCAACATGTTCAGGGTTATGGGATTGACCAATGAAACAGTTAGAGAAATAAAAAAAAGAAAGAAATTAGCTGCTGTTTCTTTTTTTCCTTTTAATTATCATTTAGACCACATTTAAATCTTTTGACAAAAATACACAAAAGTGTCAGCAACAACCAAGCCACTGACTGGAATATTGGTCAATTCCATTTTCAGTAGACTTTTATAATGTCTGTAGGCGTTTGCTGTATACAACAGCAATTGTTCCCTAGTCTTTTTAAAAAAAAAAAAAAAAAAAAAAAAAAAAAACACACACCATGGAGTCTGACTGAAAAACAAACACCAAATGCCCTAGGTCATCAACTACCCCAGTATTTAAGAAATCAAAATGTAATACAGGGATCTTGTGAATTATTCTCTCACTTTAAAGGACCAATTGTTTTCCCTTTTTGTCCGAATGTAGGTGGGTATAAAAGGTGAAGATTCAGCCTGGCAATATAAGAATTCCTAGTTTGGCTGCAACTGGAATTAAGTAATCATTTATGAAAATAATAACAATAAATCATGTCAGTTCTTCTTCAAGGCCACTCAGTTAAGATCACTTTTTTTGATGTGTGTACAGGTTTACATGGTGAAAAGCTGGATGATTATTACAATGTGCTGGCTGGTTCGATCTGTAAGAATGCCTCTTGTAAACTTTTTTGGATTGGTACTTCACGGAGGAACAAGTGAGGGGGGGGGGGGAACAGTTGATCTACCAAAATGTTTTCCCAGTCCTTCAACCTTTAACAAAAAAATAAAATCACCTTCTCATAGAAGTCTGTGTTAACCCTACGCACCAACAGATTTTCATTTGCTCCATCTGTCTTTAATATAATGCATTTAAACAGTCTAGAACATGTCAGCCTGTTCTAGCTTGCTTCAAGTTAAGCCATACAGCAAACCAGACCTCTTTGGCCTCTGTGCCGAACTGTTTGCTGTAATAGCCTGTACCTTTCTATCGTTGTTTTTTTTGGCTTCATAGGACTGGAAAAAATGTGGTATGGGAGGATTCTGCAAGCTCAGCGGGACAAAAAGGGAATCTTACTTGTCTTTAAAAACTGCCTCCTGTCTCTGTTTGCATCCCACATTATTATGTTTACTATTTTCAACAGTGCAATTAAAAGAAAAAAAAAAAACAAACACACAGTATAGCATTCCAACTGTTTGGCAAGTGAGACGTTCACCTGAGAGTGACTGTTTTAGGCAGTATGTAACAACGCTGCTCTGTGGTTATAGTAGAAAGGTAACAAATGCTCAATCTGAAGCGTGCAGTCTTCACAAAATATCCCCCACTAGTACTCTCTGGAATCTCAGTTTGTTGTGTTTGTAACGCAGGTTTGTAATCTCTTGCTGTTCTACTACAGGAGGCTGAAGAACACACATACAGCAAACAAAAATGGGCTAAAGGCATTTGATGTTTGAAAACAAAGCCACGATTGGATCCAAGCTGAAAAGGTATCAGCCCGAGAGGCCAGTACGGAGCAGGTCCAACGCAGGTACAGTCCAGGCTACATTTCTTAATAGGAACTCAAAAAAAAAAAAAAAAAAAGTCATTGTATTCTTCTCAGCTTATTTTTCATTTCAGTTTCTTTTCTTTTTTTAATGCTGTACTCTGCATTGTTCATAGTTGTGCAGATTAGGAGATTCAAGAAGGAGTAAAGCCTGCACTCTCTAGTCCAGCATAAAACGAGGAAAAAAAATTGTTTTATTTCATGATTTTAAAACAGAGCCACGCAACACAAGCACTAGGCAATATGCGCAAACTTCCAACTGAGGCAGGAGGACAAAATCATAACAAAAAAAAACAAATCTTCCCTCTGAAGTAAAATGCTGCTTAACGCCATACAGGAAATGCTTTTTTTTGTTTGTTTGTTTTGCTTTTCTACAGAACCTGCTCTCTAGAGAGTCACGTATGTGCCACGGTTACAGAAAGCAAAGTTTTCTAGGCAGGCAGAGCAGTCTTGTGTCTAGGCCGTAGGCTTCAATATGATTATCACAGGTTGTCTAATATCAATCCACCACTCGGCAGGAAAATGTCCGACAGTTTCCTCTGCTCGTAGTGGACTTCTCGTCACATTTTCTCTGTTCGAAACAGAGCTAGGACGCTAGTATAAAAATCCTCAAGTAAACTCTGGGTGGGTCCGGGTTTCCTTCAGCGAGATGGGCAAGAATCTGGTCTCCCTTCTTCATTACCGTTTACTTGATCTGGATTTGGGTCAATCTGGCAAAAATAAATAAATAAATAAATAAATAAATAAATAAATAAATAAAATGTGAAAAACATGGAGATAGTCATTTACAAAAACTGAATTTATATGCAAACAATAATGCACTTAAGAAATTATTTAAATACACCACAAATTGAGGAGTTATTTATTAAACAAATATTGTTAACTACCCGAATCTGGAACTGGGCCCTAAGTTTGTGTCCTGGCTCCCTTTTCACCATTCTCACAACCAAGCCACAGTGGTCGATGTCATTCAAAAGGTTTGTATTTGTAAAACTAGAGCCCCATGTTTTACACAAATATGAAATAGCATGAAATAAAACAAAATGCAACATACAAAACAAAATGCAAACATAAAATGAAAAATTATAAAGCAAACACAGAATGACATTTTTTAAATTAGGAGGCGTGACAGGGAGAGGCCTGTCGCTGGTTCGTGGAGTGCATGTGTGCCTTTCAGAAAGCAGCTGCGATGCGCAACAGGAGACTCATTGCTAGGCGACCAGTTGAGCAGTGGGCTCGCCCTGTGTTGTGCTGATCGAGAGGTCTGGATTGGCTGGGGGGCATGCCCGTGGATGCGACGTGGAGCTCAGAAAGCGGCAGAGCTACAGCTCAGGGCTGCTGCAGTGCCATTGACACAAGGCGGGCGTGGAGAGAGAGCTTTTGTTTACATCAAGGAGCGGAGCGTCCACTCCACAGGACAACTACAACGAAACCCTTCCATTCAGCAGTGTGGAGTAGTGGTTAGGGCTTTGGACTCTTGACCGAAGGGTCGTGGGTTCAATCCCTGGTAGGGGACACTGCTGCTGTACCCTTAAGCAAGGTACTTTACCTAGATTGCTCCAGTAAAAACCCGACTGTATAAATGGGTAATTGTATGTAAAAATAATGTGATATCTTGTAACAATTGTAAGTCGCCCTGGATAAGGGCGTCTGCTAATAAATAATAATAATAATAATAATAATAATAATAATAATAATAATAATAATAATAATAATAATTCCAAGACGGCGCTCGTGAAGGCACTGCCCAGCCGAGGCCGTGTGAAGAGACAGGAGTGTCCTTGAGAAAGCTGGGGCTCCAGGAGCCCAGAAGTAGGTCAGTTTAAGGGATGTTGATCCCACCACAGTATAGGAGAGGGTTACGTAGAGTAGCAGGTTCCTGGAGCGGGACGTTCCTTGTAGTCGTTTATATAAAAAATACTTTAAACAAATATGGCAATCGTAGTTGTCAAGGCTCAGCCATTATCATAGACACGGTCTGAAGGGAAACAGAAGCTGTGACTAGCATTTGCGCAGATGTATAATTTGGAACGGGTCGTTTGGGAATTAAAATTGTGATGGAATAGAAGAGACGTTTGTTTCTAAAATGCCTAAACCACCTGCATAACAATGAAACAACGCTGTAAAGAATTTCTCCTGACTTCTCTTGGCCCACTGTTTAATCCACTGGAGATAGCCACTGGTGCACCAGTGGATACAAATATGTTTAAGGAATGTATTGTGAATGTGTTGCGGTACATGAAACTAAGCGACAGTGTGAACAACATTCTGAAATAAGCCATTTTTTGTGTTTGTGATTTAAGATCCTTCATGTGGATTTGATTTCCATTGTGCAGCAATAGAAATATTTTTGTATTTATTTATTTTATCTTATTGTATTTTTATAGAGGGCATGGGCAAGTATTTACTATAAATAGGCAGTTAATTAAATAGTGGGGGGACTTCACGTACGTAACCATTACTGTCGCGAATGAGAAATTATGGTAACGAAATTTCTGTGCTAGGTGTTTGTCAAAATCATAAAAAAGGATCATTTTTAATAAGAAATATGTATTTAGTTAAAACATGATGTATACTTTGTTTATTTATATATATATATATATTTATATATTTATATTTATTTATATTTATTTGAGTTATTTTATTAATCTGTATCTGGAATAAAACAATTTTAGTAGATGAAACAAAAATAAAATGTAAAAAATAAAACAAACAATTATAAAAAATAAATTTCATGGGGCTTTATGCATAACATGGTAGTCACCAATACAAAGAGTTGTTGTGGTGGAGGCTTTTAAATATGCAAAATAAATAAAACCCAGACAGAGTTCCTGTGCAGCGTTCTCATACCTCTGAATAGAGGGGCGGTGGTTGAAAGCGGAACTCTTGGATATATGCGAATAGTGGTCCCTCGAGTGCCCGCTCAAAGTCATCCCGTGCAGCAGGGGGCGCCATGCTGTTCTGTCTCTGTTCTTCAGTGGTGATTTCTGCATAGCTTGGTGGTGCTAAAAATATAACAGTAATAAATGTAGGTTAGAATTAAAACAGCCATTCATCAGAACTGTCAACATGAGGAGTACAAACTCAGAAAGTTTAGTTTTGTCCCAGTTTACACACCTTACAAATTAAATCTTCTTTTATTTTACTCAGGAGTCATGTTTATTTTAAAAGCTTTGTTTGAAAGACTTCAAATGGTACAGAAATCACAATAATGATATGAAACGCTTAATACAGAGTTTCAGTAACAATGCTACATTTGTATAACAAACCCCAATGAACATGAGGTACTATAGCATTAGCCGTGAAGTAGCTAACAGGCAGCAGTCTCCTTCCTTACCTTCGGGTCTTTCCAGAAGTGCCATACTCAGCCAGTTCATGTTCATGCTGCACTGACTGCTCACACTGGAGGTGCGACTGCCGAAAGGGTGCAGGGGTATCGTACCGATGACCAAAGGCAAATTCAGAAGCAGGTTCATTGCTCCAGGAATATCCACATATACCTATGAATGAAACGGGACAGGACTTAGACCTGCTAAGACCTGCGATAACCACAAGCAAAAATACATTGGTCAGATTAAAGCACAGAGAATAACAGTATGAATCAGCAGTATGTCAAGTATAAACGGCACATTGAATCTGTTTGTGCAGGGTGAATTAGCACACCTGAGAGGACAAGAGCTTATTTAAGTGTCATAACCCCACATCTGTGCACCTGTTCTACATTAGCATGAGCAATCCTCTTAGCAACACCTGTAGAGAACATCCAGAACTGATGGGATTGTTAGGCGGGTTATATTTAGGTTTGTCTGTTCTGTAATCTTTTAAGAGAAAGACTCGAGGACTCTTCAGGAATTTCAGTTCCTTGCAGAGTGAATACTGGAGAAGGCCACTTTAAGGAGGTTGGGTTTGTGTTCACACAGCTGTACAGCAAATTACAGCGGGGCACTCACATTTACCAATACCTTACCATGCACACTCAAAGGCAGTCAACTCTACCGTTTACACTTCAGACATTTAAAGACTGTGCCAAACTCCACACAGCATAATGTAGCAACCGACTCACCGGGGTGAAAAAGTAAACCCAACATCCAGGCTTTCTAATTGATGAAGCAGAGTTCAAGAAACAACCAAGCGAATAAATAACATACTGAATTCATTTAGTGGCTGATATCTGTTTTTTATTTTTTAAATGTGTAGTGACTGCATAAATGTTTAGTAGCAGTAAACTATAGTGAAATGTGTACATGTTTAAAACTGGACACCCCTAATTACCTGGCTGTAAGCTACACAGCAATTCTCCTTGCTGAAGAGGGATGCAATTAGAAAGCCCCCTATTACTGTAGGGATCAAGTTCTTACTCTAACCTGAATATCTGTGTGTGTATAAAGATATTTAAATTATTACTTTTTTACTGCTTAAGTTTTAAAGATTGGATTGGTGAGGTTTAAAACATTGTTATTATTATGGTGAGGTTTAAAACATTGTTATTATTATGGCCAAAAGTTGTGCATCACCCTAAAGAATTAACTAATTTTGCTTGGATGAAAGCTGGATGGAAATAAGTCTTTCATTGCATAGCAGTTTTATCCACTCTAGAATGTACTGTGGTCTAAGCTGGTACCACCTGAACCTTTCTCCGCTATGGTTTGCCTGTTAAGGTTGTGTGGGCCTGTCAGTGAAACTTGGAATACCTCCAAGTGCTGAATAATGTTACGTTAACATATTTAATTGCACAATGCTTTGTAGTTTTCCCCATATACTTAATGAAAACCAGAGAAATTGAAAAATGTGACATTTCAAAATGTAACATTAAATACTGTACTACTACTGTGGCTTCAGGACTTTTGCAAAATCAATATCATGTTTCTTTGGATTACATGATGTTAAATAAAAGATCTACAATTATATAAATAAATGGTTTCAATCCTAAAATTCTAGGTGATGCAACACTTTTGGCCATAGCTGTAGGTCAAAAATATATATGACGATTTCCTGACTCAGTATGGCCAGTGGCAACATGAGACATACGCACCATTAGTGAATATTCCACTCTGATTATGCTGCAGTCCAGAATGGAGGGAGACACAGGAGGGATTTTCAGCATTTTGCCACTCCACGTTTCTGTTTTGCCAGAGGACAGGGACTCCCCACGCAGATTGGCTATGAGTTGTTTGACTTCTTTCATTTTCCCTTTGGCATAAAAAGTCTGTGTTTGGTAAATGGCTGCCTTTGGCACCACCATGCGGGAGGAGCAGTTCTCAATTTCAGCAAAGATCTGAATGGATTCACCTGCAAAGGAAAGCACAAGTCAATTATCACTTATACATTTAAAACGCTGATTAAATGTTTGTTTGTTTTCAAAATGCTATATGGAACACTACATTTTTTTCCTGTCAATTATAGTAAAGACCACTTTTAAATTTGATCATAATACTACTAATACAAAATAATTTGCTATCGATTCTCCCCCCCCCCCCCCCATCATAAATGGAGTGATGGGATGAATACCTCCAAGTGCTGTCCAATAGGAGTTTTATCATTCTATCACTGTATAAGACTTTTGACACAAGAGTGCTTGAAATGGAATATTGAGGTCCTTACCAAGGGTGTAGCCCTTTCTTTCAATTTTGGCACTTAAGGAGATGGGACCTGAGGTGCAGAACCAGCAACAAAGAGTCTTCTCTTTTGTGCCTGCCTGGGGTGACTGCATACAAAACACACAGATAGGAAACACACATCAATTCATATACTCCTCAGAATGCTGTCCAGTTAAGCCTTTTATGGTTTCTTGGAGTATAAAAACACAACAGGCATATACATATATATATATTTTTTTATAATGTTCCAGACCCCAGTAAAAAATCCCTGTTGGGTCTATGAAGTTGCTACATTAAAATTGTTTTAATAACAAATTAGTAAATATTCTTCCAAACGACAACCAGAGGAGCCAGAAATCTAAAATTCCCCCACCACCAAAATACTTGTACTTGTAATCCACAAGATGTCAGCGATTTACAGATTAAAGAGCGGGCCAAGGACTTAGCCCTTGAATGGGTAACACAGTTCCAAGTGTTTCTGCATAGTAGATGGTATTAGGGAAGGATTTGAAAAGGCAAGACTGGAGTATGGTGCCTGTCATTGCCTTCACTAATTGGCAGTGCAGAACAAAAAAATCTGGTAACATAACAGCCATTCATTCAAATAAGTAGTTGCGGAACAGCCCGAAATTCTTATTTTTCTAGAAGCTCAAGTGTGTACCCCTGACAAACAAATATTTTCAATAAGGGAGAGAATTATTGGATAGGAAACTCATTAAGAGTTTGTGTAAAGGGGCTCCCGAGTGGCGCATCCGCGTGGAGTGCAGGGTGAGCCCTATAGCCTGGAGATCGCAGGTTCGAATCCAGGCTATGTCATTGCCGACCGTGACCGCGGGTTCCTAGGGGGAGGCGCGTAATTGGCCGAGCGTGTAATATCGATTTATAATTTAATATAATAATGAAAAACAGTCTTACTGGGATGTGATCCAATGACAAGATTGTGTTTCCTACCATAAGAAATTTCTAACATTTAAAAAACATTTTCTATACCACATCATTATTATTTTACATTCTTTAGGAGACTGTATATCAAAACGAAAAATAGCACATACCAGCAATGAAGGAGTGTTGATGTCAATGTGTTCAAAGACTGTAAATTCCTTCTTCACTTTCATTGGCAGAAGCCACGGCCTGTGCAATTCAGCTTTCACCCAGTAGCGCACACTGCCATTTTTGCCTTCAAAGGAGGTAGCCAGGGGTCTGTGTGGAAAACAAAAATCTCATTAAAATATTATTATTATTATTATTATTTTATTTCTTAGCAGACGCCCTTATCCAGGGCGACTCACAATTGTTACAAGATATCACATTATACATTATTTCACATACAATTACCCATTTATACAGCTGGGTTTTTACTGGAGCAATCTAGGTAAAGTACCTTGCTCAAGGGTACAACAGCTGTATCCCCCACTGGGGATTGAACCCACAACCCTCCAGTCAAGAGTCCAGAGCCCTAACCACTACTCCACACTGCTGCCAAAATAACATCACACATCCTGCAGCAACGCAGCAACACAAACCACGTATTCACTCCATTGCAATGCTATACAAAATTAAATGAGGAACCATCACACCAAAAGTGGGACAGTTGGCATCCATGTTCCCGTGCATTACCATTCAAATAACCAACGTCATCAAATATTAAACATCTGAATCTCAATTTCATGAATTGAAAATATATGCGGCACCAATGGCATTCTGGATTGTGCAAACCAGGGTTACCAGTGTAGGGGCACTTATTCAAGTTTAAAGAATGTGTTGCAACAGCATGCCAGAGCAAACAGTATCACTAAACTGTGTCACCAGGAGAAGACAGATACTCACGTTTGCGGAAGCTCAAAACTAAATGCATACTCGTGTCTTCCTGAATGAATAGTGGTGAGACTTTCTTCAGAGTTATCATCATCTGAAACAAAAACAAACATTTTCCAAATACGTGTACACGTACCGTGGCACAACGTTTTACGAAGTGGACAAAATGCGCTACAAAAAGTTAAGGGGAAGAAAGAAAAAAAAACAACAACAAAAAAATAAACTACAATTTTTTTTAAGTAAACCTGAAAACAAAACAAACATCAATTGAATATTACTGCAATATAGGCGTACCTGAACTGTTATTACCCCCAAATTGCACAACCAAGTGTTAGAACAGTGGTCAGTTTGCTTTTCTTGAAGCACACACCTGCTTGCAGTTTTATGTAACCAATACCATTTCACAATATTGTTTAAACAAGAAATGTGCTATTTTTAAAACACATATTCTGCCCAGAAACAAAGCACTCAGGCAAGTACCTACTGAGGTAACACAATGCACACCATCTGCAGAGTAGCTACAGAAAAGGAAGGCCCCAAGAGGCAGACTGGTTCTTAGCTGCAGGGGATGGAAAAACACCTTTTTTTAATTTTTTTAAACCGTCCAATTAGGACACTAAAGTTAAGAAGCTCCTCCCTAGTCAGCTGTGCCCTTGAGGGGTTTTAAATTTGTGGTAAACAATTCGACCTTCGTTATTTCCTTTCAATGTCGTCACGTTTTCCGTGTAGACTGTGCATTCTGTACTGAACGTTTCTAATTCACTGCGTACCGACAGACACACATATTATACACAAATAAAACAACAAATAAATTGTACTCATTGCAAAAATAAGAGAATTGCCAATAAATGCAAATCGTAGCAATATTAGTTGGTAACACGTCTGTTAAATACAGTTGCATTTTTAAATAAAATGAAAGCCCCCACCTCAAAAGGGAAAAGACGCTTTAAAGTAGTGGTTTGATAATTTTAAAAAAAGTCTAAATATGGGTTAAAGGTTGCATCCTTTGTTTGTCTATTTATGTACTGATGTGCAGATACAATTGTGTTACAGTGTAAAATACATGAACATTCGTAATCGTAGCCCATTGCCTGAACACTTATTTATTTGAATTCCCGTTATAACTAAATGTAGCCCTTGTCCTGGACATGATGCGCTCCCCCCTCCCAGTCCTGTTCCATAACGCTGAAGTTGCTTTTCTGCCAGCTCAGCAGTCTATAGCAGCCTCAGCAGCAGCGCTGTGTGGTAAACAAGTGCTGAGCTGTCAATCAAAGCAGGAGAGGACCGGCCTGAACCGGTGCGAGCAGCTCCACAGCCGGTCTTTCTCATATACATTACAGTATGCAGCATTCACACAGCGCAGCCTAACCTGAGCGCTCTCAGTGACGTCCCCCTTACGGCAGCACACTGCTTGAGCAGCATGGCGTCAGGAAGCAGCCTTGTGTGTTGTGTGATGGAGATATCAAACAGTTATAATTATACATACCCAGAGACGACAGTGCACTGCATTAGAAATAAATACGCCACCAAATGATTTAGAAACTAGAGCACTTTTATTTAATTATTTATTTTTTTACATACAACCAATTTGTCCACCAACAGTGAGCATGCAATTATTACAGTAACTTGTGGCAGGCATCGACAAAACAAAACATAAAAACTAAAGCGAAATAGCATACATTTCATTTAACAGATAATACATATTTTAAGATTGCGCGATATATTTTATAAAATGATACATGTTTTACATTGACGGATATGAAAAGTAAAAGAAACAGCAAATTTCAAAACTTTAGTAATTTGACTTAAATAGGAAGCACTGTATGTGCTGTACAATCTACCTGTATTTCATTACATTAAAAAAAAAAAACATGCATTTCGAATGTGTTGCATTGCAAAGCACTTGGGAGACAAGCGTGTTATAGTTGTGCAGAATCGCGTTAAGGGCCAATAAAGAAACACGACATTCTATTGAAAGTGGAAACAATTAGATAAACGTGCAGAATTCAGTATTAACTAGAATACATTCGCTTTCTCTTTCAACCCTTCATGCGCAAAACACCGGCAAATTGAGTTGCACAATCAGCATCCAACCCTAGTACCCTTAGCAACAAACTAACAAAACATATCGACCAATGAGAATCGGCCTGGGAGTGGCAGCTGTAACCAAGCTAGAGTGAAGCGTAGAGACAGGGAACCGTCTTCAAGACTAACTTTAAGAGGGTAACAATGCAACTCACAAAATGAATGCGTGTGGCTTAATGTGTGCGGTGAAACTTAAGAGGCATATTTTAATTGTATCTCACACATAGAAATAATGTCATGTTACACTAAATGGAAAATTGACAAAGGAATACATCATTTTCAATAACCTAAATAAGTTTACGGTCATTGTAGGAATAGCATTTCCTTCATGATAATGTCTCCGTCTTTTATGGCACTGTAGCCATTTATTGATTTGTATTATTATTTTGTTATTTGGCATGCAATTATGACTTGGCGTCGTCGTCTTCGTACAGAGAACCTGGGTTGTGCATTACAACGAACACTTACGTCATTATTTAAAATGATACAATTCATCTAACTTCACGGAACAAATTGCTTTTCTTTTCTTGTCTTTTCTGCAGGCATGAAGTCACGATAGTCATCTGACGCTTCCAACCAATCGTGGAACAGAACGGCAAGCACCCAATTCCCCCCCATACAACCAGTTTCTGAACAGGATTGAACCGCTTTTGACAAAGGGTGGAAACTTGAGGAAATCATCTATGAAAATTAATTTCTAGAAGATACAACAATAAACTATACCCTATAAACTATACGTTTAAAGGCTTTGATCGTTTGTGTTCAAATTTTGTAAAAACGCCGTTCTTTAACATCTCTTTATTAAGTGCAGAACAGCTAGTTCAAACCCCAGTGAAAAAAACAAGCATACTGACCAACACTGCGTCTATTTAAGTGTATTGTGTACTGTGTATTACTGCTAGGTATAAGGTCGTTTTAGTATACTGTAACATTATACAGTAACATTCTCGTTTAGTTACATTTCACACAGTATCACTGCACGAATCTGCTGAAATGATGTATTCTAGTATCAAACTCATAGTTCCTCGTCATGCCATCTATAAACAGATATTTGTAACTTGCGTTAGTAGCATCTCCATACCTTTATATAGACTATGTCAAACTGGATACCCCTGCAACGTCATATATGATTTTGAATAAAGCTCTTGTTTTCCACAATGTAAAGATGTCGATACCCCTGTCTGAATAAAGAATCAACCCTAAATGAACACTTGATTGTACGACCATGGCACAGTAATAATAATAACGTCCTGAGGATCGAATTGCGATGTGATTTATGGACTTGTTTTGCTCGGACTCTTCTTTCTTTTTTTACAGCAGACACCATTCTTCAGATGGCTTCTTATTGTTCACTTAGTCCAAGCAGTTCTGGGATGATGCTTTGACGGGAATTAATTTCAACGACATGCGGATCGAAATGTTGAAACGTGTTTTTATCAATAATATTATCATTTTAAATAAATTATATAGTTTTTTTTTATGTGTCTAACTTCCTCAAGAAACTGTCCAGAGCATCTATTACGTTGATTGCTATCGTTATACATTCCTACTAAAAACAGACTTTTAAAAGTATATATATATGCTTACCTCTTTCATGCCCAATTAAGATGTCTTTATGATTTAAGTATTCCACTTCTTCGGTGAAATTCTGCGTGTAGGCAGTATTGGATCCAGCATTTCTAGATTCAGTCCAACGAACTTTTGCAAACCCTTTCGCGTGGATTTTGAGAGATTTCACCCTGATTTCTCCGGTGACCTCGATGACCACCCTTCCTGAGACGCAATCCCCGCTGGAGAACACAGGGACATTGCTGTCATTCAGACAGTCGTAGCTTACTGTAAAACTCTTCACCTTCCCCAGCACCATGGTTGTAAGAAAAACGTACAAAAATATTTCTCTGGAAAAAAAAAATTAAGATCTCATATAAAATGTGATCTTTTTTCTTTCTTTCTTTCTTTTTTACACTGATCGATGCCTTTGCCGTGCAAAAGCTGCAGGCAGGATCAGTGAGTTTCTGACAAACAGTTCATTGAGTTTTGCAGGTTTCAATAACAGCAATAGATGCTGTTATTACGCACCTTCCTGCTCTATGGTCTCTGTACAAAGACAAACTGATCTTCTCTCCCTGCTCACTTTATCAGAGATGCTGTGAAAAACAACCCTACTGAGCATGTGCATGATTTCATCCAGCCTCCACTTCCGCCTTTAGAGTCAGTACAGCCCAGGCACAGCAGAGGTTTAGAGTCAGTACAGCGGCACCATGCCCATTGGGCAGCACGTACGCTGACAAAAGAAGTGCATTTTCATCATGTCAGCCCCTTCTCTTCCATAGGTGTATGTGTGAAACATTTTATATTTAAAGCCATTTTCTTTATTCATGACTGCTGGCACAACTAATGCATTAAAGGTGGTGGATCGCTCAAATCTGCATACGTTCACTGATGGATTAAAGAGATTTGACAAACTAAACTGCCCTGTCATGGTGAAGTTTAACAGTCCTCCGTGCAAGGGAGTCCTTTTCGACACTAATGTTCAATCGCATTAGATCAATTAATAAAGGCACTATTATGCGTAACGCTATGAAGACAAACCAGCGACATAAGGACTAGTGGCAATGTGCACTTTGTGACACAGCATTTAAACCAGCTTTTGAGTTTGATAAACTGCAAAAAAAATATATACCTTAGTTTTTCTGTTTATGTAGCCATGTACATTGCGTCGAAGTAATCAGAACCTCGTGCACAATAACACATTTTACAACCGGTTCGTTAATTTGATACATTTTTTAATGGCCCCACTTTTTTCTTCTTTTAGATAGATTACGAATGCTACATCGTCCCAAGTTCCGCAGCGGAAACTTCCTCGTGTTCAAATGGACAGAGCTGTGCTAATGTTAGTTGCCGAAAAATCTGCAGCTCTCCTCTCAGCAATACGAATGCCACCACGTGGATTTCAATGGAAACGCAACAGCAACCGCAATTTTACCCAAGAGTGTATTTCTGCAAGCTCGTGGGCTCCGTCGCGGTGGCTCCCCTGTTGCTAATCTTATAGGTCGGTTGTTTCCAAAAGTAGCCGCATATTCTAGGTCAAGTTTACATTAAACCGCAACTATTATAATAATTGAAAAAGATAACACTTACAAAGACACAAGATATGTGCCATTTGTATTTTAGTTTAGATTTGAAATTAGCTTTTTATTACTGTAGCACAATTGTAACTGGGCACTTGTATTAAAGTGTTTACTCAAAGTAACGTAAGGAAACATCTGTATATATAGTTTATACAACGCTACACAATGGGCTAATATAAAAGAGCTTTAAGTGTATGCAAGATCGAGATCGTTATTGTTGCATAGTGTAACTGAGAGCAAAAAAGGGAAACGTTATGCAGCAAGTGCAGATTCTACCATTATCTGAGCTTTGAAGATACTGCTGTACGTGTTTTTTTGTAAAGGATGGTGAGTTTTTCTGTTGCTAGTGTTGCTACCTGTTGATTTATGTTATGTTGAACAGGGATTCTTTTGTGTATAGGGACATCTTGCGCCCATTCACTGCAACTGCAGCTATAGTGTTACAATACTGCAAAACAAATTAATCGAATTGGCTCTGCTGCCTTCTGTGAGGGATCACCTCCACCTACCGTTATTTATTTAATATTACACCAGGCTCCCTGTTTTAAGTAATTTCCTGTTGCCCCACTGGAAATTCAACACCTATAACTGGGTGCCACCACTCCACACTTATCCACACTGATTCCGGTCAGTAATATAATATTTAGAGCAAACCAAATGAAAAAAAAGAGTATTTTAATTTGCGTTACAAGTATGTCGTTTTTTTTTTTTTCGTATGTTAACCTATAACACATCTAATTGTAAAAGGATAAATAAACCCCTCTGTGTATTCTGGTCAGATCTTAGCATAGTTTTTTCCTGTTGATAAATGCACATTATTTCCAAAGATTATGTTTAAATGATGTGTAATAACACATGGATCATTTTTGTACTATGGCAGTGGTTTTCAACCCCGGTCCTCAGGGACCCCTGTGTCTTCGGGTTTTCATTCCTACATAGCTCTCAATTACTTAACTAAATCCTCAATTGAACTAATAATTAGCTTAATTGACCTTTTTAATTGTTCTCAGCTCCTAAACAGTTGGAGATTTCAAGTTATTTCTAACATTTTATAGTTAAGTTGAAATCTCCAACTGTTTAGGAGCTGAGAACAATTAAAAAGGTCAATTAAGCTAATTATTAGTTCAATTGAGGATTTAGTTAAGTAATTGAGAGCTCAGTTGGAATGCAAACCAGAAGACACAGGGGTCCCTGAGGACCGGGGTTCAAAACCATTGTACTATGGTGTGGCAGGGTGGAAGCCCTGCCTGTGTAATTTGTGGGTGTGTATGGGGAATATTGGGTTGGCAGGGAGGGGGTTAAATTTCTCCCTGCCAGAACACATGTGGGAATGTGGCTGGGGCCATAATGGATTAACTGATAATTAATTCTGCTCCAGACACAGGTGTATAAAAAGGGAAAAAGCAGTGGGGCTGGGTTTTTTTGTGTTTAATTAAAGTGTGCAATAGTGCTTAAACTGCAGCTTCTTGTGTCTGAGTCTCTCTCCCTGACAGTAACAAGCCTTGCAAGTGATGCTACCCTGCCACATATAGATTAAAATGTAACCATTATTATTTGAGGATCAGTAGCTTTCTATTTAACTGGTACATTCTCAGATTAAATTCACTTAAAGATGAATGTTTTCCAATGTGGAGCAGAAGAGACTTGATATTACTGGGCTCAGCTTTGTCAGTTATCAGCCGGAGAGGCAGTGACTGCTGTCTTTTTCGTGTGCTGGAAAGCAATGCAGCTGCACAATGGGCTTCCAGGTACTGTAGGAATACAATATCTGGGCTGGGATGGACTGTAGGTGCCAAATTTTGAATAATGATGGAAGAGGATTAAATAAATGTTTGTCTCCACAGAACTCAACACACCCTTGTACATCCTGGTAAACTGACTGAAAATGAGGACAGACCAAAAGAAGATCTGCTGGAAGAGAACCCTGAATATATTATCTGGAGTTGAGGATGAAGAGGCTTTGTGGTAAAACCTGTAATATGATGTGGGATTTGTAGGTACTTACTTTGTAGGCAGGACCCAGGGCAGATCTTCTTCAAGGAACAGCAGTGAGATCAAATAAGGGGATGTGGATGGAGAGGGGTGAGAAGCCTTGGAGGGGACACACCTGGTCTTTGTGTGTTGCAGAGAATGGGGGCTAGGCTGGGGTGCTGGTATCAAGCTACCAAACCTTGTATCAGAAGTGTTGAAATGCCAATGGTGCATTAAACATGAGGCTCCCATGCACAGGAGAATGTGAGCTGAGTGGCGGTGGGGGGAGTGCTACAGTTAGATCTGGAATAGTGCTAGTTGTTTGTTTTAGAAACGAACGGAATATGGATGCGACAAACATCAATTGGGAGAAGCATTCAACTAACAACCTATAACATTGTAGCAGGCTCTGTGCCATAGTATTACATAACCAATAACTGTAGTGCTTCCTGATACCTTTGAGCTGGGATCAGTTCAAAAGACTGTATGATGCTGCCACCTTGTGGTCTAAATCAGGCATTACAGTTCTAACTCCCTGCAGCTGAAGTATCCAATTTATAAGGAATCCAACTGCCTATACAGGAAGTTTGCTGTTGCAGCTCATTTTAGCTTAGTTTTCAAGTTACTGGTAAATAAATGAATTGCTACCTAGTAAAATCAATCAATCAATACTTATTGATTGTGTGGTCCAGTGGTTAAAGTCCAGGGCTTGTAACCAGAAGATCACCGGTTCAAATCCCACCTCTGCCACTGACTGACTCACTGTGTGACCCTGGGCAAGTCACTCCTTGTGCTTCATCTTGCGGATGAGATGTTAAATCAATGTCCTATTATAAGTGACTCTGCATATAATGCACAGTTCACAGCCTACCTGTGCTTTGTGATGGTGGTGTACTATGAAAGGCGCTATATAAAAAATAAAGATAGTATTATATAGCGCCTTTCATAAAAAATACTGTGTATAGAAATAAAAAAAGAGTTTAGAATTCAGTTTAAAAAAGCTAATATAAAAAACAGAAGAAAATCTAAGTATAATACATTTGTGCAATTCATTAAAGGTTAACACTGTGTGAAGCTACATTAATAATAATGATATTGAAAAAGTAATTTGAAAGAGCGAATTATTTTCCAGAAATATAAAAATGTTTTGCTTTATTGAAATGAGCTGAAATACCAGTTATTAGTTGTCCGTTATTCAGTTTCCTATGAAGAATTTTGAGATACTGATTTGATATGAAAAAAAGAAACAGAAAAACAAAACAAAAACAAAACAGCATCCCAAGCATAATGTAAGGGAATGATATACACAGCATGATAACACTGTACTGCAATGCATATGTGAATGACATACACAGCATGATAACACTGTACTGCAATGCATATGTGAATAATATACACAGCATGATAACACTGTACTGCAATGCATATGTGAATGACATACACAGCATGATAACACTGTACTGCAATGCATATGTGAATGATATACACAGCATGATAACACTGTACTGCAATGCATATGTGAATGATATACACAGCATGATAACACTGTACTGCAATGCATATGTGAATGATATACACAGCATGATAACACTGTACTGCAATGCATATGTGAATGATATACACAGCATGATAACACTGTACTGCAATGCATATGTGAATGACATACACAGCATGATAACACTATACTGCAATGCATATGTGAATGATATACACAGCATGATAACACTGTACTGCAATGCATATGTGAATGACATACACAGCATGATAACACTGTACTTCAATGCATATGTGAATGACATACACAGCATGATAACACTGTACTTCAATGCATATGTGAATGACATACACAGCATGATAACACTGTACTTCAATGCATATGTGAATGACATACACAGCATGATAACACTGTACTTCAATGCATATGTGAATGATATACACAGCATGATAACACTGTACTGCAATGCATACGTGAACACAAATAGTAGTGTGAAGTGGAAGAAGTAAATATGAAGTATGAGATGTGGCTGGAAGTACAATGAATGTGGCAGGTAATAAGGTTTCTTTAACTGCACTGGTAATGTAACAGCTTAATACCAAATCTAAATACCTCAGAGTCTTTTTTATGAGCCACAAAGTGGCAGATCATAACCCTGCTGCCCTCAAATGTAGAAACCTGATTGATCCTGTCCTTTACAACCGAACCTACACAGTGGCAGATCTTAATCCTGACGCCCTAAGATTTTTTTAAATAAATATTTTAAATAGTAACGTTAATAAGTGGCTCAATTAATCACAGTGTGTTTCTCTATCCTGATGAAAGCGTTTGCCAGTATGGGATTAGAACATCACCACCCTATACTGTATAGTATCAGGTGAGTATCACTGTTTAAAGACTCCTTGCTATATGAATGAGTATGAGAAGTATAATTGAGTATAATTCCTGCTAGTGCCAGGCTGGGGTCTCCTGTAACAGAATTACCCATCATGTTCATGGGCATGAATGGAAGCCAGAGACAGTTGGGTTAATATGTCTGGTACAACAGTATCTGTACAATCTGTATTTTCAACTAATTTCTGATTAGTCTTTAGAGCTTGATTAAAGATGTTTGGGTTTGATGCAGCTTTTAATTAGGTTATAGCTTGTTCTGAACCTGTTCAGAAGTAGTTCGGCACTATTAGTTTCCTGATTTGAGGACTATGTTTACTATGTTTCATTCTTGTTGAATCAAGCTGGTATTCCTTATTATTGATGGCAGACAGTAACAACAGGGCAGGGGGCAAAACCCAGTGTTAGCACCACGGCACATGTATGCCAAGGATTGTGTTCAACTTACTATAATTTTAAAGAAAAAATCCAATTTAGGATTGGGACCTTAATGACTGATGAAATATATTATTTCAACAGCCGTACAGTTCTCAAATCAGGAAATGAATAGTGTGCCCCCCTGCTGGATGTTTATTAATATTGACTGGAAAGCTGTTTGTGGTACTTGATATAGTTCAGGATGGCTAAGAGCCACTGCAATCATTAAATGTCTTTGTTTTACAGAGATGTCCCCATACATAGAGAAGAAGGAATTAAAATGACCAATTTACCCTGGCCAGAATGTTGACCCTTATTGTAATTTAAAAAGTGAGTACTTTTAAATGTAATTCTCTTCTTTTTTCTATTTGCAAGCATTCTGAGTGGTTCAGGGTTTTCTTTCATAAGCCTGTGCTAAGGAGCTTTCATCTGAGAGGAGCTGCGCTTCAGTTCCAGCTGCCTCCCATTAACTTATTTCATGTTGGCCAGAACAGCTAGTGTGTCTTCATAAAAGTAACAGGGAGTGCCAGCTAGTGATCTGCCACTTTGGACTAAGTTTCCTTTTGTTTTTCTGGTTGGCAGGCAACTAGAATGAAGAGCAGTTTGAACTCATAGCACCTTAACGTCATGACAAAAGGAGCATTGAAAAAAGATGTTGTAATCTGAAGCAACTTCTATTCATCTAGCAATAGTGATCTCTGGAGTGGCATAGCCTTTGTTTAATAAGCCATATTGTCTAGAATGTCTCATCATGGCACCTCCAAAAGTACAGTGACCTGTTCAAGGGAAAAAGGGTCACCTTAGTGACAAACCTGTTTAAAAACGCCATGTTATCTGAATTGTGTATAGTACAATGCATTGATTTGCATGTTGAAACATGCTGCTGCCATTGAAAGCATGTACAGAAGGGATAAGATAGATAAGCTGTTTGCTTGTTTGCTGGCAGAATGTTTACAGTGCAGTACAGTATTCATTTACAGTTATATAATTAGGCATACCGGTACGTACAAAGTCCAGCTCAGGATTTTCAGGGAGCAATACAATAATTTTACTGGTGTAAAACCAGTCAGAAATGATTCAGACAGAACTACGTGTTTTCTTGCTAGTGTTAGACTATAACATGTTTATTCCTCTGCATGTCTTTCAAAATAGGGCTTATATTACAGTAGTTCATGTCAGTCTGAAATTCTATTGCTGCAGGCTAACAAGAGGCATAGTGTGTTTTGTAATCTCTGAATAATTTGATGCTTTTGTTTTTCTCCTTACTCTGTGTTCAGAATCACATTTCCACTTCACAACCCCAAAGAGCTGCCTGGCGGGACAGGATTGCTGTATTGTTTTGCGTTCCACAGTAAAACGTTTTCTGATCCACTTCAGCATATGAAAATAAAATCATACTCATTTCGGGAGCGTGTCAGATTCTTGTTCAAACGGAAAAATAAATCTTTGCAAATTACAAAGTCAAAACATTTCTCAGAGCAGAGGGTGGATTTGTTGACATTTATCCCTCATCGATGTTGAGAACTGGCAGGTGTGGCTAATCCCATCAGGAGGAGTAATAAACCTCTTGCTCATGGCAGTTGGGTAGACTCCACTCCACCAATTCAACACTCCCAGTCATGCCTGTCAATATCATGCCAAGCCACTGCTCAAAGATTGTCCTAGCAGGAGCTTACAATAACATAAATACTGTACAACACTGTGTGGCCACTTTATTAGGACCTGTCTACCTGGTAGGATTTGGCATTGCCCTAGCGTTGCCACCTTTTGGTCCTCTAAAGTATGGACAGGCGCAACAGAATGTTCCTTAATAAGGTTTGTGAGGGTAAATACACAGCTTAACAAAAATAATGTTAAATACTAGTTTTTATTCTTGCCTGCTGACCTGCAGTATGTATAAGTGACTGGAGTACTTGTTTGAAAGGTGTCTTTTTTTTGTTGCCCCTCCAACAGGACCGTTCTTCCACAGATAAATTCATGGAACTCGCTGCATGATTTCTTAAAGCAGACTTTAGCAAAACGTTCAGCCTTGGCATGGTCAGCTCTCATCCTCTTTCTCTCGTCTGTCCATATTCTTCACCATGGACAGCACTCTTTCCATTGGAGCGTTGCTCACAGACACAGCTAGCACATGCTCCACTAACATCTGAAGAGCTGGCCAAGAAATTGAACTACTTGTGATCCATTCATTGTATGTGCTGGAGCTTTGGCATTACTTCACATAGTACACAAAATGAATTGTACAATGGTTCTCCATCTAGGTCTGCTACATTTACAGCGATGACCACCCTGCTCTGGGGTATGTTCTCCCTGGGTCCCTAGATTACTCTGGATGGCTGAATGAATGCCTTTGTTTACTTATGCATTGTGGCAGATCAAGTCCACCCAACAATGCTGTATCTTGACGGCTATGGCTACTTTCAAGATGCTAATGCACCCATCCACAGTGCCAGAATTGTGGATGGTTTGAGGAGAACGACAGAAACATATTCCATGACTGAATGGATCAACATATTTTCAAGCCCTTCTAGCACCTTGTTGAATATAACAGGATAGGATATACAAGATGATATGAAATGTATATGACATATCAGACTATCCAATCGGAACTAACTCCAGGAGATTTTAACAGAACTGCTTACTTTGTATATCCACCCCCTCCCCTGCTCCACCTCTGCGAGCAGGTTCTCTTCCACAGGGGATGTCATCAATTGGCATCCTGCCTCTCATGCTAGAGACTGAGATGCTCCAGGAGGTTGAGATCTTAAGCTACATTGCAGTTGTGATGTAACAGCATTTACATCGTGTGACCGTTACGCGTTCAATAAATGTTTTAAATGAACGCTAACACTTTGTCTAGCCTGGAATAACTATATGAATAGAACAATGTAACATGGCAATTATAGCACACCAGGGGGCATAGCGTTGTATTGAATGCGGCACTGAAAGGCTTTGACATTTTCTTTGTTTTCTGTTCCCGTCCCAGTACATGATGGTTGCAATTATTCTCAGTGGTTCTTATTGCAATCACTCAAATTTGTATTATATTTGTATAATTTTGATATATCTGTGTTAAGGAGCTTTGACTTTGAGCTCAGGAACTGTTCTTCAGTTCTAGTTGCCTGCCATAGACATCTGGAATGTAGGCTAGATCAGCCAAAGTGTCTTTCTATTAATAAGTGCCTGCAGCACCTCTAGTGCACAACAAGCAAAACTAAAGGTTACTTGCTCTACTTCTATAAAAGTGCGTTGGCTGATCTAGCCTATGTTTTTTATGTCTGTGGCAGGTAACTTGTGAGATATCAAGCCTCATCAATGTGTATTAAAAACATGCCCGGTAGGTATTAGGACTAATCAGACACCAACCCAATCGTAGTCAACAACAAAAGTAGTATTACTTAACTCCTAATACAGTAGCAGCACTATATTAAGCCGTAAGAGTCAAAGATAATAGATATTACCTGTTCTCCTTGGGAAGTCGGGCAGCTGGGGTCTGTCTCTCTATCCTGATGTTTCCTGTGGGTACCTGAGCTTCACTGCCATGCTCGCT
The DNA here is from genome assembly GCF_902713425.1 of Acipenser ruthenus. NCBI lineage: Eukaryota > Metazoa > Chordata > Actinopteri > Acipenseriformes > Acipenseridae > Acipenser > Acipenser ruthenus. The sequence continues at coordinate 5,973,218 of NC_081189.1, forward strand.
AATTCACCTTTTTATTTCTTTAACTCTTTCCCTTGCGTAATCCTCAGGCACTATATTGGCTGAGAAGAAGTAACAGGCAGCAACGGGTTGTGCTGACCTTTCAATTAGCTCTCCTGATTCCCATTCCCATAACATTCAATGTACTATAAACACAACCATGAAGAGCTGCCAGCATATCTTGAGTACAGAGTCAGCCATAGAACGTTATTAGCACAATACATGCATAAAACAGTACAGTTCTCAGCAAGAACAAGCAAGACTATTAAAAGGATCATTAAAAGTTTATTAAAATACTAAAATGATTGAAGGTACTAGAGCTTACAAAGCAGAATGGAGGAGCTGCTCTGAACTCAAGTGAACACACCTACTCTTTCATTAGAAATGACCTGGAGACGGTGTGATGTTCAGTGTTGCACAAGCGTCCATGATGTTCAGTGTTTACTTCAACATACCGAGGCTGAGCACAGGCAGTTTATAGACTGAGAGCTTTACATCTCACATGCTTGGTTAAAGAGTATGTCCTTTCCAATGTCATTTGAATTGCTTTTTCGAACCCCCTTACTCTTGTATGGTGTTTGCAATCATTCTCGGTGCTTATGGGTTCTGTTGCTCTAATATGTTACCATTGAGCTGTAAAACTGCTTATACCTGGCTTTGAAAGGCTTGCAGCTTGTCTGGAGAGTGATCGGTGCCAGCTCTGAACAGCCTTCCTCATTCCATTCAAATCATGTGACAATGTCACCATTGAGTGATTGTCACATGATTTGAATGGTATGAGGAAGGCTGTTCAGGCATTTTCAAGCAAGTTCAGTGCCAGGTAGACTGATAGAAAACTATAAGAACTCAAAATCACACAAGATGCAAACACTTAGTAAGTGGAATGTAAGGGAGTTTCAAAGGCACCTGGGAGTTGGAGTTCTTTGGGACACTTTCAAGGTTGGCTTTACTTGGTGAATTAATCAGGTTTCAGTCCTTCAAGGTTTTTGGTGCTACTTTTAAGCAGCAAAGGTGCAGGCTAGTCAGCATAAATCTTACACAACTACCGTGACACTGATTAGTATTCAGAAAGATTCACTGTATGTCATTTAATATGCAATTTTAGCTTCAATCATGCTTGACCTTGTCTTTCTAAGCCATGCTTTGAAACTGAAAGGTGTCTATATTTTCCCTTCTTTCATTAGCAGTCCACCCCACAACATATTCTGATATTCTGCAATCCAACGATAAAAAACCCTTAAAGCTACCTTATTCGATAAGGTGTTTAATTGTGCATAAATGATAGTAGCCATGGCCACTTGATTATGCCATCAAAGCATCCTGAATGTTTTTAAATGCATCCTTAATAGCAGCACACTCAGATCTTATACAAACCACTTCAATGTAGTGCTTCAAAAGTGCTTTGAAGTATCCATTTAATTGTGCTATTCATATTGTGCACGGGACTATGCTGTCAGCGACCTATTTTAAATACAATACAATGCACGATTGTGTTGAAACGGTGGAATCTCAGACACTACGTTGTTTCCTGTTCTTGTTATTCCATCAATGGTTCCAAGTCTGATCTGCGTGTTTCTGCATGTTTCATTTCTTTGACCCAGTAAAATAATGATGCAGTTTTTTAGGCTCCCACGAGTTGTTTGAGGGAAGTCACTTTGGTAATGCATTTAAAAACAGATGAATTAAAAAGAATCCTGAAATCGGTTTCTAGTGGGTAATTCAACAACTCTGTTGTTTTGCATAAATGATATTTCAATGGTATTTTTCAGAATGATCGATTGAGTAATATTACTTCCAAACCACTGAAATCCCACTACTAATCAGGTGTGTTTCCAGATTTATGAACCGATGTATTGAAGGGTAAGTCTCACTGGGGATTCATTCTAAATGTAAAAACATATCTGTTTGCAATCTCAAATACAATATCTGAAATGCATGCATGCCTTCACTCGTTCTAGCTATCTGCATGTTCTGATTGCTGTGCTGCAGGAAGCTGCACCCTTGACCGCACTTCAACTTTACTTTACAGTGGGAGAAGCACACGACTCTTACTTATGGAAGCGACCAGACTTCTTTGGGGCTGTACATGCGTATCCACAAACTGAAAACGTGAGGACTCAAAGGAGCAAAAATGATTTCACTACTGTTGACATATACAATGTAGCCAATATGGTTACTTGGAGAAAGGCGTATCATATTTGTAATGTCTCTCTCGACTGCTGAATCCTAGGGGTTTGGAATTGAACTCAACCAGCCTGGTTTGTCCAGTCTCCCTGCACACTACACTTTGCTATGCTTTGACTGCAGTTTACTAGCTTCGCTACACATTTCCAGCCAGGTTGTAATGACCTTGTCTGCTCTGTAATGGGAGTATAGCTTTAGGTGTATCCAATACGTTTAGGATATGAAAAACAAGTGTTCACTGTATTGTGGATAGTTGTGACTTCCCTCATAAACTCATTAACATTATTTATGTAACTGTATTTCAAAGGTGTATGCTCTTGTAACTTGTAGACAGGTTTTATTCCGCATACAGTACTGTATATAACCTTTTCTATTTTTTTTTTTTTTTGTAAATTCAGGTTTGCACCATCCCTCCTGTATCTCACTGTAAAATTGAGATCTTTATAAAGCAGTTGGATGAATGTAGAGCAGCCTTTTTCAAGCGCTGCCCTGTTTTGTTTTCTCATTGAAATGCCCTCTTTGATTCAGTCCTCTAGCCCGTTTCACACAGTGGTACATTATGCAGGCTGAGAGCACTCTTGCCATCTGTACTATTATTTGGTCTCCTTTGAAGTCAGTTTTTTGATAGTCATGCAGCGTATTCATCTCAACAGGACATTTCTGCCCTTTACAGTACCGTGTAAAAAACAAACGCAGCAACCAGGGCTATACCTGGGATGACCATTAATTTTTTCATTAAACAAGGAAAAGTTTTGACTCTCCGTCCACAACCGGAAGTATTATTTAAACATTTTAAACTATAGACGTCAACAGTCTTAAAGTACCTCCTGTTTTTTAAAGAAGAAAACAGAAAAACACACACCTTTTAAAGACTCTGTGAAGGTTTCTATGTATTTCTCCCTTCATAGGGGTCAGTTAAAGAGTACGTAGGTTCTCATTATTGTGCTGCTTCTTGCAGTGGCACCAGTGTGTTTTTTTTTTTATTTTTTTTTGCTAAGTCTGTGTTAAGGAGTTCAGGGGCTGCTCTCCAGTTGTAGTTCCTTGCCACAGTCATATGTAACATAGGCTAGATCAGTGTCTTTATAGAAGTAAGAGCCAGCGCCATCTAGTGATCTGTCTCTTGGATCAAGTTTCCTTTGGTTTTATCTGCAATACCCTGCTGTGCACTAGATGGTGGTGGTGCTTTGATATAAATACACTTTGACTGATCTAACATTGTATATGCCAACTAGAAGTGAAGATTAGCTCGTATCAAAGCACATTCACTCAGACTTATTACAAAAATAAAACCACAACACAGCAGAAGCTCAATATTAAGACCAGTCAAGGGAACATCAAAGTGTGGTCTTAATAGAGGCGTGTCTTATTCCTGAGGATGCAGAGACAGTGGTTCTTTTTCTGACAAATTTCTACTATAGCGTTTTAAGAATGTAAAAAAAAACAAACAAAAAAAAAACACAGAATGTGATTGAAGTGAGTTCAGTAGGTTTTTGAAACTGGGTAACACTTGATCTCGGTTTTCTTGCCCAAATTGCTTGAGGTGACACCTCTCATTCAATAAGAGACACCCCACACAGCACTGGTTCACTTTTAAGGATTCATTCTCTTATTTATTTTTTCAACACTCATTTTTATGATCAATCATTTCCTTTAATCAGCCAAAGCAACCGGTTCTTAAGTGTTTTAGTGGTACACCTAGAAATGAAACTTATGGATTAATTATCCATGTTTGGTTCGGTATCATTGAGGTGGTATCATTGAAATAAACCCAATAAACCATCATTCTTCCAGCCAGCCTGTCCAAAAGAGTTGTTCTGTAATGCCATGTATTTATCTACCTCTTGAACAGATACAATGTATTATCTATGTTGCCCATAGGGCAGAAGTGTGGAGTAGTGGTTAGGGCTCTGGACTCTTGACAGGAGGGTTGTGGGTTCAAGCCCAGGTGGGGGACATTGCTGCTGTACCCTTGATCAAGGTACTTTACCTAGATTGCTCCAGTAAAAACCCAACTGTATAAATGGGGAATTGTATGTAAAAATAATGTGTTAAAAAAAAAAAAAATGTAATTCTATGTAAAAATAATGTAATAACTTGTAACAATTGTAAGTCGCCCTGGATAAGGGTGTCTGCTAAGAAATAAATAATAATATCTATTTCCATGATCTTATGCATATGTCAAATGGAGGTCAAGCTTTGGACTGGACATGGTGTAGAGTTTTTGTCATAGGCCACTGGACTCACAGAATTAGCTAAACTTGAAGAGTTGTTGACTATTGACCAGTAAAAATGGTCAAAGTTACCACAGTAATGATCAACTGATCATTAATGATGGACTATTTGTATAATATATGGCGATATTACATGAAGAGATTATCTATGTATACCAACTATAAACCACATTAATTCTTAAAAAAACATTTTGTGGACTAAAAGTAGCTCTGTAGTGCTTTTGGTCCTGTATCACGCTACACAACTCTATTACAATTTGATATATCATGCAAAGAAACTATCACACTTCATCAATGCACAACGAACCATTACACTCCTATTAGTACTCTTTATTAGTATAAGGGTATTGCATGTGTCAACTGCAATTGCAATTGAAAAACTGAACATGTAGCAAATTCACTTATACAAATTCACTGGAGTATTCTGCTCTAAAAGTAAGGCAAAATAAGACAAACAAAAGTATGGCTAAGCATTGTTAGTTAACAGCAGAACACGAGAAAGGCCTGGCAAACGTAATAAGATGGGTGCAATTACAGTGAAATTAGAGCTAAAATAATCTCATTTTGCATTTATGATGCAGTTATGATGTGCAGTCTGTTTGTCCTGGTCTATTGGAGGACACCGCTAGATGCTGGCCGTTTACTGAATAACGACCCTATTACCTTGTTAAATTTTATTGCAATCACCAGACACAAGAAAGAACCACAATGGAGTCATTTGAGAAATTCCCTCCAAATTGGATAAAACAATTTTATTAGCCAATATAGAATTTTAGTGCTTGGCTATAGTACAGGTAATATAAGACGAAGAGAGCTCATCATTGGCAGGTGGACCATTAGTTTTGAGAGGGAGAAAGTCTGTGCTAAGAATAATATTGTCCTAATTTTATTATACTTTTTTTTTCAAGAATTTAGTGTGCCCAATTTTTGTATGCCTGATTTTCTCCCCAGTTTGGAATATCCAATAATTTTTTCCCCTCAGCGCAGCAATTCCCCACACAGCTCAGGAGATCTGAAGGTTCAGTGAGCGTCCTCTGATCCCACAGTGAGCCAGCTTCCTCTTTTACACCAAGGAACTCGAGGCAGCATACCGTCTTTAGGCATGTGTAACAGGCCAATTGGTGGCATGAGGCATTCTCTGAATGACCTGAGCAGGAAGTATAGCAGTAGCTACGGTTACAGTTGCCGTGGTGTTGTAATACATCTGTGGGAGTGGCGTCTGCACGAGGGAAGGAGGCCAGTGGCTCAATATACAAGCTCAAAGAGGAGATAGTGTGGAAGGGGACAAAATAGTAGCTGTGCTTTTGGTAAAGAACTTGGACTTCTATTTTCTTGCAACAGAAACATCTCTGATCACTTGCCATGTCCCTTAAGGTTAGTCACTGCAGTTTTTTTTTTTAAATAAAGTGTGCCATTTACACTTCACTGAGGATATCTGATCTGTTTGTCAGTTACGCACAAACAACATGGGTTAGTCAGTTAAGTAAATACAACTAAGAAACTTGAGGCACACAGCTGCCAAGCTGTGACTCCCCATAAAGAATGAAGCGTCTTTATTTACAAAGGATGGGATTTCTTTTTTTACCAATATTTGCAAAAATCACATATGATAGACTACAGTACTTGTCATCTCAAGTTACATCTCAAGTGGCTTAAATGAGGTTTAGAGCTGAGGCTTCAAGTGTCAAAGTATCAGACTCCTCCAAGCAGTATCTACAGCTATGGCCAAATGTTTTGCATCACCTAGAATTTTAGGATCAAGAAAATAATATAGATCATTTATTTTAACATCATGTAATTAAAGAAACTACAAAATTATATTGCAAAAGTCTACCGGAATCCATAATAGTAGCACAGTATTTCATGTTAGATTTTAAAATGTCACATTTTTACATTTTTGTCAGTTTTCCGTTAAGTATATGGAAAACTACAAAGCTGTATGTAATTCAATATGTTAACGTATCATTAAGTAGCAGGTTTCATTCAACTTATGAAGCAAAATGAATACATTCTATAGGGTGATGCAAAACTTGTGGCCATAACAGTAGCTAGAGAAAGAGAAGGCTACTGTTACTATTATCACTGCCTGTACGAAACATCTAACACATTTCTGTCTGTTTCAAAAACAGGACTTGCACATATGGCTTTATACATTGATAATTCATTCTTACCTTCAGACGCTTATTGCCCGATTAGTTTTGTATTTTGTCACTATTTCATGCTGTTTGTGTCCTTTTCCTTGTCTTGATGGGCTACTGGTGTTACAGGGGGACAGGCTATCGTATATTGGGTTAGGTGTTTAGCAAGGTGTACCACTGTAGTAAACACAGTGTGGTGTGCATGCACAGGTAGATGGCTGCACAGTTAATCTGGTACAGCAGTTGTTCCTTCCATGTGGTCCTCTGTTGGTTGTGGGGGATGGCTTGTTGGTTCAGTATCAGTGCATAGAAAGCCCTGCTTGTGTCATTTCAGAACACAGAGCACACTAGGAGTTTTGGAGAGTGAAATGAAGCTTGTATAATTTTCCTAGCTGATTAATGATCCAGAGTATATGGAAATATTATCTATGGGAAATAAACCTATTTAACACCTCAGATACTGTTAATAGGTTCAGTTGGACAAGCTATCTTCTACTCAGATTACACCTGATTTATTTCAGCAGGTTTCAATTCTAAATATTCTAAATATTCAATAGAAATTCACTGTAGAATACAGTACATTATAGTAGCCACAGTAAAAAGTGATGGATACTATGACGACCGTGCAGTACTTCCAGCAGTTTACCGTTTGCCAGCAAATGTGAAGACTCAACAGTGTTATCTGATTTGAGTTGTCTCTTTCTCCAGTAATATTGGCTTCCACATTCCACCAGTTTGTTAAATGACTGTAATTATCATAATATATGAGTCTGTGTGTGTGTGTTTGTTATACACAGGTAAATGTAATATATGACTGCATTTTATACAAAGTAACACAGCAATGACAATACTGAAGGCTATATATATATATATATATATATATATATATATATATATATATATATATATATATACACAGTATATACACAGGCAATGCCCTTTCTATTATTATTATTATTATTATTATTATTATTTATTTCTCAGCAGACGCCCTTATCCAGGGCAACTTACAGTCGTAAACAAAAATACATTTCAAGATACCAAATATATTACAAGAATAACATACAAATGTATGTTATATACACAGTGCTCCCTCGCTATAACGCGGGTCTCAGAGGACACGCAATTTGAGCGTTATAACCGAAAAGCTTTATAAACGGGGGAGGGGGTGGGGGGCACCGCGGGACACATAACACACATCTGACTAAAATACTAAATAAAAGAACTCCCAATCTATAATGCACATATAGTGAAGCAAACATGTAACTGTCCATGAATTAACCATGCATAAAGCACCATTTAATCAACGCTATATTTTATATTGTATTTGTATTTGTATCATGAGCACTACAGCACTCACTGTGGACTTGTGATCGTGTTTGTGTTTATTGTGGGTGTTTAAATACCGGGACTATTATTTCGGGACTGACCCCGTGGATTTAACAGAGCAATATGCATCACTGTGTGTTGCCTGTTCTCATTATTCTTTACTCTTGTCGTCAGACTTTGGATTATAAATAAACCCATCATTTCACCAGTACTGCACTTTGTTGTTTGTCCTTGTCTTGAGCACTGCATCACCCCGACACCTGCGCACTGACAACCACTTTGCCACACTGCTACTTAAAGTAAAAATCAACAAAACGTCATCCTATCACTTATTTTGTGGCTGTATCAGTGCTTTTACTAAAATATACATGGAGGCCTTTGAAATATGATCCCTATAGCAGTAAATAAATATATCGATACATTATATCTGATGATTTAATTGTTAGTTTTAGGAATGTCATGTAACATTTTTCTTTGAGGTTATTTGTGGTATGACATACTATACTGAATCGATTGAAAAGCTCCATGCTTTTATTTTTACGATCTTATTTACAGTTTTATATGATGTGTTGTATATCTTGCAGAAGTTTTTACAAACTGTGAGATGCTTTTTAACTTTGCTGCTGTGCGATCAAACCCTCAGCTAATATTGTCTTGGGTAAGAGCTATGTATGAAGAATTGACTAATAAATAGAGGTATTGATTTATATCATTTAAATACACCCTGAAGTGATTGTAGCTACAAAACAATTCTATAAATCAGCCCTGCTGTGCAATTCAATTTGTATAACGTTCTCAAATGTGAGGTTTTGAAGAAACACATAAACATGTATTTTTATTTTGAAACATTATGTCTGGTTAAAGGAATCTCTTTTCCCAAGCCATGCTTTTAGATTGTTTTACACTTCCTTGGTCATTTCACCTGGAAAATGATCCCCCCTCGCCTCCTAACAGCTTCTTTGGTGTCATTAACCAACCAGCTTTTTCCATTGTTGGTGAACATTACCCAGAAGACAAGGCTGAGGTGACATGACATCGGAAAGACTAATACACTTCCTGCTAATAATGCATGGAAACAGAGAACTTCCTTAAACCTAATGAAGTAGCAGATATCATTTTATTATTAAATGAGAACACATGTTTGCTATAAAATGTGTTTCTTTTAAAACTGCATACTTGAAACATGTGTACCTAACAGAAGTCTGAGCTACAATGACTTCTTGAATAGCCTTACATATAGTGGAGGAGGCGTGCTTACCCCTATCTGGAGAGCTGCTCTAGATTCAGTAGATAACTACTTGCCCAGTTGTGTATAATCTTGTTAAGAACCCTTCTCAGCACAAATTACTGAGTGTATCTGTTCATCCGACTGTAAACTGGGTTTAGGGTCTGGGTCCGTGTTCTAATAAGAAAATTCAGGTCTGACTGCTGTATTCTCGCAGCCCTACAGCTACAGTTTTTGCACCCTAAAAATAATTTCTTATAATTTGCTGCCAAGCCCTTAGCAACATTTGCATACAGTATACATAAATGCGAGCGGGGAAATATTTAATGTGTAGTTTCTGGGTTAACCTAGGATTCAGTGAGGAAATTACTCTTATTTAAATTAAACAACTGTTTGCAGAGCATCAACAGTTTTGTCTTTTCAATCGCAAACCACAGCTGTGTTTAATACGCATAAAACAAACAAGCTGGTGAACAAAACATGACAATATCAGCACCAACACAGGTAGGCAACACAGCTAGATGTAATACTGGCTCTTTGAAAATTCTTAAGCGTTTATATTCGGCGTTTCGTCTTAACTTTTCTAATTAATGCTCAGGTTTTGCAGGGAGGTACTGTCAAAGGTCGTGGTTCTCAAACTTTTTCATTTTGGTGATCCTTTTTAAACTGATTTTGAATAGGAAACCCCCAACTGAAAACTGAGGAAAATCGTAAACAATAAAGAACAGAAACTGCACTGCAGTAAATGTAAATGTATAATGTCAGTAACATGAAAGACCACTTTGTATGTGTTGCTCACAAGAGACGTTTACAAATATTTTATGGGGACCCCAGTCTGAGAACCATTGGTGTAGGAGACTGTTTGGGGCCTTATACTTGTTATTTTTAATAAAGGACAGTGTAAAACATGATTACACTCAACCATTCCCTTCACACAGTTTTAAGTGACTTGTTTTCGTTAAAGGAGTGCTAAACATTGCTTTAAACAAGTCCATGTTTGTTTATTTTCTAAGCTTTTTACATTAATTCAGGAAATGCAAATATTTCAAATAAAGCAGCTGTAGATCTGTAAATGGCTGCTTCCTGTTCTGAAGGTCACATGGTGTGACTAAAGCTAGACTGCTGGAGTATGTTTGAACTATAGGGTGATTTGGGTACCAGGAAGCTGCAGCAACTCCTTATCTATAGAGCAGTCATTGAAATATTGGTAACACTTTAGTTTAGGGATCCAATATAAGTGGTAATTTATATGAATAATATTGTAGCATTGCATGGAAATGAAGGCAGACTCACACAGGATATGCAGGTTCTCGAATGCTGCAGTTTATTAAGCCGGGAATCAGTTTTGTCTGTGTGCTACAGCCAACTAAGTGCAGAGTACGGTTTCTTTTGTTGGTTCTCTTAGTCCCGCTTCTCTCTGGCTCTCTTTTGCTGTTTCTTCTCCAATTCTTTTCTTCAGCTCTCTTTCTTCTCACTCCACCCTGTTCGTCTCAGCAGCCCGCTACTTATCCCTCCCGTCCAGGCCACACCCTGGTGCACCAGCCACATCCCAAGCATGCACGGCTTCCCACGCTCAATCCCTTGATTGTTGCAACATCTTATCCCCTGATTCGTGACAACAATGTTGCAACCAGTTCCTGCTCACGCAGCAAGCCGAGCTTCTGATTGGTGGCGATTGTCCCATCTCTGATGTCCCTGAAAACCAGCTGCAGTTGAACCTTAGCGCGGTTACAGCAGACTCAGGGTCGTTATTATATAATAATATCACATCGGTAGGCATGCTGACATACATTTTTCCTTTCAGCTGTAAAAAAAATAAATAAATCTGCCAGTCCCTTAAATTAAAGTGAAAATAAATATATTCTAAATTGATGCATATTGAAGTATAACATACAAGCAAAGAACCAAAAGATCTTCAGCAGAAGAAAAAGAAGACCAGTGATCTTTATTTATACATATTTTCTGGCTTTTTCTAGATAGCCAAAAAATCAGTGCTGATCTTCATTGTCTCTCTTGTGCTTGTGGTTCTCATACTGGGGTCAGCAAAGGTTCACAAGGAGGTCCCTGGGAATTTTTTTGTTAAACATCATACATATTTAATGTTGTATCAGTAGTGTGGTGAGAGACAGACAGTGCTGTACATACAGATAATTCAATGCACATAAATCATCTACTTTCTTGTACGAGAAGGGGTCTTTGTTGTGGTGAGAGATACTTACAGACAACACGATACTTAAACATTTACATTCACGTTTCATTTTTCTTTGTTTGTTTATGAGTTGCCTCTTCCTCAGTTTTCAGTTGGGGGGTCACCGAACAAAAAAGTCTTCTGCAACAAAATATGGTAAATTGCATCGTGATCCACAGGGCTTGTGAGTCTAAGATTTTTATAGGCCTCAAACCAGAAACATAAATAAACTACTTGTGTCTAAGTAACAGGCTAACAGGTCATTTTTGTTGTAAATATCTGGAATACTAGTCATTTATAACATTTCAGAACAGAAAGCAATATGGTGTTGTTCAAATAGAAAGAAAACCTTTTTTTGTAATATCCATCTGCACTATTACTGTTACAGTTTAGCGTTTTATTTAGTTGTTTACTTATTATATAAATATATTAAAAGCAATTAAGCATTATTAGAAATATGACAGTTAAATATAATTGTTTCTGCTTGATTTATAAATGGCTTCAGGAAATCAAGTGCAAAACATATCTTACTTCAATTAAATAAATTCCATTTTGGCTGTAGGGAAAACAAAATCTTGGTTTAGATAAACTACATTTCTTATTCTAGATTAATAAACATTTTGACATTTTTGGTCCTACGTCTGTAATCAATAATTTTAATACTGAAGAGTACCCATTGGGAGCACAGACCTATAAACATATATTGTTGCTGTAGGGTACATTTTAAATGCCCAAACAGTAATCAATAAAGAGAAATTAGCTATTGATTGAAAATAGTTTTATAACAGGTTACATATTGGTTTGCTCTTTCAAAAATTCAGATATTTCCTCTTTGGGAATAAAAGAGTACAATTACTGTCATGAAATAAAAGTGTTACATGACCTTTGGTAGAACTTTTCGTTTCTTTGTGAAATTATTAGGTTAAAATCTGACTGCACAGCTTTATGTGTTATCAGGGTCAGTCTTTAATTATTAGAAGGGCAATTTTAAAATGAATGTGATCAGTATATAAATATTTAATAAGGAGATCTGCTTCAAAATATTAATAGAAACTTCAGTGTGATATTTTATGAGTTTGAAGATACAGTTAAAGCACTGAAGATAATACAACTGTTATGAAAGCATTTACAGTCTTTAAAGAGTAAGTAGCGGGGTCCTGAAAAGTATAGCGTTATACGTCCCCATGTGGTGCTACAACTGGTTCAATCATGTAACTATAATTTTTATTTTCATTGTTAACATCCTGACGACTTTTTACACTTATAACTTCAAAGTCTGTTTCAAAGCATTTTTCAATTGGATTGAGATCTGGGGATTGTGGGGGCCACGGAAGATGCCTGATGTCCCTGTTATGCTTCTCAAACCATTTGCACACAATAGTGGCTCTGTAGAAATGTGCATTAAAGCCTTCAAAGTAGCCATCACCATCAGTACAAGTGCAGCATTGTTGGTTAAACTTGGTCTGCAGCAATGCTTACGGGTAACTACACTACAGCATCTGTTCAGCCTTCCAGAGTATTCAAGGGACCCTGGGTATCCCAGGAGAACATGCCCCACACCAGGGCCATGCCAACCCCAAGCAGGTACATGGGCCCTTATAAAGTGGCCAAAGTGTTTCCATGTTGGGCATTGGGAATGAAAGTGTCAGTTTTAATGGATTGTTTCATGAATGCCTTTCTTTTATGTAAACCAGCGTGGCTTTGAAGGCATGTTGTTCTGCTGGGGCTGCGGGGAGCTGGGGCAGGATGGACACGGAGGAACCGCAGTTGTGAAATCAGAAGACGGTCTGCTGGACGCCTTCACACCGCAGAAACTGGGACGGGTCAAGCTGTTCGCTTGTGGGTCAAGCCACTCTGTAGTTGTAACAGGTACGGTACAGTGTGGCCTCACTTTATACCTGCTTACTTTCAAGTCCTCAAATTCCCCAAAGATTTCTAGACACAGTTGTGCCATGGGTTCGTCACAAAAAAGAAAGGACTTCAGTAAAAAAAATACATCTTTATTAGCAGTTAAGCAAAACATTTCATTTTTAATGGGTCACCCAGTATACAGTGCTAAAACAATTATATTTCAAGGTCAGAAAGTCCTGTAGCTGCCTGAATTTAATTATGCTAAATTCTTATTGTTAATCTTAAAGTGTTTCTTAGCAGTTGGGAATCAATGGAGTTGAGACACTGCATCTAAAAAAAATAGCTCCAGAATGTGGGTTTGAGTGGTGCCCGACATTGTTTTCTATGTTGCAGAGCAATAAAGCAAATAGGCACAACATAATAAAGTATAGGACAAGTTTCGCAGCCATGTGTAGCAGTCCCTATAATAATGCATGTTGTTTTCAGCTCTATTGGATGGTAAGCCAGATTTTGCTGTAAATGTTGGGTGTCTTTTGGTTCAATGTCTTTACAATAGCTGCAGGTTCTACTCTCTCCAGTTGGGTCTAAGAATTTGAGTTTAACACTCAGTCCATTCTGAGATGCTCAAGCCACAAACAGAAAAGGCACATGCATTAAAACTATTGATATATTTTGGACTGTGCTGGTAATACTACTGCCCTACTCATTTGCCAATTTGATGGAAACTTGATGGGGGAAGCGAGGGCTCCTGCACTAGTACATTAACAGCGAGCTGCAGTAAATCAAGCTGCAGATAAGGCATATATATCACACTAACGGAGGGAACCTACCACAAGATCATTACAGTAAAAAGTGACACATTTGATTGATTGAAACGGTATGGCCGACTTGGATTAAATCATACTAAGTGATGTGACACTGCAGTTTCACATATCATATTTCTGTCAAGACAATGATGGTAAAAGGCATTGTCATCGGATGATAACTGACAATAAGAGGCATCCAGGAATTAGATTTACTACAGGTTTTAGCTCCAGAAAAAGTAGTAATTTTTGTGCATTGTCACATATCAAATGATTGTAAATCCTGCATCAACGTAATGTTGTAAAGCAGAGCCACTTACATTCATGACAAAGTGCCAGATATAAAGTATTTACTGTTCTCATTCATTTTGCCCTGTGCATTCAAATGTTTACTTACTGTAAATTTATAAGGTGCAGCTTCATACCTGGCCTTTATCCCCCTGTCTTTCTTCGATATTGCTAGAAAGAAAGTTGCTTTTGCTCACAGACTTTTAACAACTTCAGTGCAGGCTGACTGGTAGGAAGGATGTCGATTCCTCCAGCACTGAAGGCATCCACACTTGAAAAGCAGCTGTTTAGAGAATAGCATTTCAATAGTTCTGTGGGGGACTGAATAGCAATTTTGCAATCTGATAGATAGTGGCTTTAAGGTTGCGATTAAGTTAAAGGGGTAACATTGTGGTAGCACAGTAGTTACATTTTAATGTTTTGCCTCAAAAGATGTCACAGTGGAATGAGCCAATGGACAAAACCCTTTGGTTTATGTCTAGTGATGTGCCATTAGAAAATTGTATTGGGAATTTTGCTTGTGCATTAACTTTGATTTAATACATTTACATTAATAGGTTTTGTTAACAAAATACCAGTGCTGGCAGGACCATTTTTTTCATGTTCGAATGTTGTTTAAAAAGTGCAAGGAATATTCTGTCATTTTGAATTAGCTACAAACCCAAATAACTTGTGCCATACTACAGTAAAAACATCTCTAAGGTGTGAATTTAAACTGGTACCCCATCAAATAATAAAAAGGAGAGTTAAACACTCTTCTGTGCAGTCGAATGTGCGCTATTTATTTCACATTTTGTTTGTGAATGGGTTTCCTTTACATGATATCTTTATCATGCAGTCATTTATACATTCTGCTATATAAAGAACATGGGCATTAGTTCCACCAAATACCTTTCAAGTTTCAGTGCAATATTAGTCACGGCACTGTAAAACACATAAAATGTGAGCAAAACATGAAGCAGATTGACTAACAAAAACATTATTCTGTTAATTAAATATGTGCACACCTGCAAATCTAGTATGGGGTTGTGTATGATTACAAGTACTGTTGTAATAAAAATGAGTTGCTGTTGAGTGCTTATTTCATCAATGCTGTTCTTGTTAGACTCCAATGGGAGGTCATATTGGCTAAAAGTTAGTCAAAATGCAAGCTAGACATGAGCTAATAAAACTTGGATAAGATTTACCATATTTCAAAGATACAGTCCAGATGCTTTCATAGCTCAATGCAGAGTATAATTTTAAACAATTCACAGGTCATCTGCATTATGAGTTGCCATCATACAATTAAATGGGAAGTTTAAAGATGCAGGGTCGCACAGCCATGGTAAATGTGATGTTAATCACAATCCTATGTCATTTTGCTCATACTTGCATTAAAGGGCATATTTAGAGGTTAACAGTAAAACCAAAAAATCCTACACACTGTCTTAGCACTCACTGTTACAAAGCCATGCGAGCAGACTGCATGGTAAACCTTTTATCATGAAACACAGTTTCCAAGTAAGAATCCCCACTGCTTTGAAGTTTGGGCCTCACAAAAGAGGCCAGTTATGCAGGATCCGTCCCTAATTAGTCCTATCGTGGCGTCCTTTGTCATTAAGCTGGGTAGAGACATGATGTAAGACTCTTGTTAAAAAAGTAGTTTTGATGTTCAGCTTTAGCCCTTCTTTTGAAAGTGAGTGACTTTGTGTGCCAGACAAAAATGGTAAGATATGGATTTGTACACTAGGTGGCACTGTAGGACTGATAATTCCTCATGGTGGGCAGTATGTCTTAACAGGTACAGCACAACTATAATTTACTAATATAGCTGAAGCAGCGATTACTGTTATCTTTTAATAGATTTTTACTGGAAAATCAGGTGTCTGTTAATGTGTCCAATATCCCAATGTGCCGACAGAATTTAATGGACTCATCATTGTTGACTTACTCACACTGCTCTTTAACTAAAAGAACCATATAAAGATTGAGTTAGTACTGCTCTCTGGCATACATATATATAATATATATATATATAATGGCAATACATTGTGTGCTCGTTTGCAACGTACATTGAATATATAGCATTTCATCCTGTGATATCTTAGGCAGTTCCATATGGGTGTGTTTTGGATCCGGTGTCTGTATTCTGGGTATGATGGGTAGTACAATACCCTGATGGGGGAGACAAAAGGATAATTATTACAGAACGGTGGTCTTCTGCAATGCAATGAGAGCTTTCTTCTGGATCTACCTGAATATACTGAAATCCATAGGGGTGGTATTCATTCTTATTATTTAATAATGGAATACTGGGTTTAAAAAAAAAAAAGAAATGGCCCCATGTTTTGTGTAGTATCTGGTGCTGGGAACAAAGGAATAGAACTATTTTGCATTGGAATACATATCCCCGAGTATTTACGGTCATTTTTAATGAATGTTCGCATATTGTATCTAATTAGAATGTGAAGATGAGGTGTTCCCTCAACATACTGTGTTTCTCTTTTCTCAAGAGAACATTTAAAATGACCTCGATCAGAAGTTTCACCAGAGTGGTTGACGTATTGCAAGAAATACATCTCTTGACAATGAACTGCCTCCCGGGTGAGGGTGCCATCACAAGACTTTTGTTTTATAATCAACTCCATGTGCGGTTTCATGCTCCTGTTGAGTGTCACGTCAGATTACTTCTCAATGTGCTTTTATGACATGCCCTAAATCTTGAAACATAACCTTACAGCTTTAAAGCAGGCATTTGTTCCAGATCTAGGGGTCTCGTTCCATCTGTGACCCTGAAACGATTCCTCTCAGGCTTGCAGTACCTGGGTTGGATTTCAGGTTCAGGTGCAAAAGGTGGTTGGAGGCCGTGGTAAATGTTTGGGTAATCTGATTAACTTGAAAGTAAGACGGGTTCACTTGTATGGAATGCCTCAGGTTAAAGACTGAGTAGCTTTGAATTATATTGGATTTTTTTTTATTTTTTTTATTTTTACTGTCCCCTTATATTCTTTTGGTGTTTGCAGTCGTTCTGAGTGTTTTTTCTATTGCAATTACTCAAACAATGTGTTTTTTCTATGTTAACTTGAAATTACCCGAAGATGCACTTCTGTGCCTGGTTATTATTAAGAACCTCTGTACCTCTGTTTTGTTTATTTGCACTGCAGACTTTCATTGTTTTTTTGTTTTTTTTTATATACCCAGCTAAAAAAAAAACATTTCAGAATATTTTGATTTTATTGCAGGGTGTTAGTTGAAATTCAAGGCATGAATGCTGGCACTATTTGATGCGTGATGTCATCACTTGTTTTATAGGCTTCCACACATTTACTTTTTATATATATTTTTATTTTGAGTAATGAACCCACCTCCCTGTCTTAATACCTACAAGAATGAAAGCTTTTTCTTTCAATGTCCCAGTTTTTCCAAGCAGCCTGACACAGCGCTAATGTCCTTTGACAGAGATGGAGCATGAACCGTTGATATAAACAAGGTCGAGTGTTTCTGGCAGTCTTGTGACTCCTTTGTGCCCCTACTTGAAAGTTGTGCTGCCCGTGGAGCAGCACTGTTTGTAAGAGCATGCAGTGCCCTGTGCAGCTGGAGGTACTTTGAGGAGCACATTGCTGTGTTAATACCTTGTTAAGGCTGTTTCAGTTGCTGGGTCTCTGGGAGGTCAGTGTCAGGACTGCTTTAGTGTGAACCCTTCGTGTGTTGGGTAATGCTGAGGACATGTGGAACTTCCACCTTCTCACACCGCAGGGAGATGAGCTGCTGCAGGGCTCCCCTCCCATGGTGCTCAGCTGCTCGTGGGGTAACTCATAAAAAAACAAAATGTTTCTGGTCAGAAATAAATTTGGGCTGCCCTTTTTGATAAGCGAACTAGGCACATAATCGGCAGGCCTTTATTTCATGTTGTATTTTGTAACTTTGGTATGCTACAGGTGTTTAAAAAGCTGCTGGATGTTTTGGCCTGTGTTCCTTACTCCTTTCCTTTCTCTGACACATCCACTAACACGAGACAGAGCTGAGCTTTAAAATAGGCTGGTAATTAGAACCATTACTTTTTTAAAATGTTATTTGGTTTTTGTCAGGTAAAGGTTTATTCATTTCTTATGCAAACTATTACATTTCCATTTGCTATCTTTAGAAGCATTTGATCCAGCAATCTTTATTTAATTTATATATAAAAAAAAATTCCAATATATATATATATATATATATATATATATATATATATATATATATATATATATATATATATATATATGAGCTGTTTAATTTCTATTTGCTTTGTGACGATAAATATCAGAATATAATGAAAACAATCTAATGTCTTGCTTTTTAATAATAAAATGAAACATTCTAATGGTTTTCTTAATGCATATAGTATATTACTGTGTTTAATACTATGTTAAGGTTGACACGTTTACACAGATGAGTTAAAGCTTGCTCTCTTGAATACAGCCAGTATCAGGCTGCCATTCTTATATGTTCAGCAGCCCCTTCATGCACTCAGGTCCTGGTGAAATGCTTTGTGTAGACAGTGTACATTATAAATCTCACTTGATACGAAAGGAAATAAACTCAGTAATAAGGAGAGACTTTCAAGGACATGAATTATATATCATGACAGGAATGCAGCTATAAAATATGTGAATTGTAATTGATGTCCATTGCAAAAACATTGTAAATTCTACCTATTTAACAGCTTTTAAAAAATGTATTTATTCTGTGGTCTGCGTATTTTTTCAAAGGCTTTCTTTTATTTATTTTTTATTATTTTTTTTGCTCTAATCCCTTAGCTAATTTCTCCATGCTGGTTGAGTGGTCAATTTTTGCAGTCAGTTGGCTTTTGAGGTTAATCATAGGCCAGGGGTGTTTATGTTTCCTAATGCCAGTTTAACTCTTTAAGTACCGATTTGGGTTCCATGAAAGCTGTGCTTAGTTCTTGAAATGTAGAGCCAATTAGTCGCTACTAAGAAATCCTATAACGATTTCCAAGTATTCAACATATGATACAACAAGCTCAAGTGTACAATGAACCTCTGTGTATGGAGTAGCTGTACCACAGCCATGATTTAAAAAAGAAAAAATGAGCCAGAGGAATCTTTGTAATAATTATTTACAGATGTCAGTTGTGGCATAACTCAAGTCCCAGGCAAATAGTGAAAAAAAAAATGTGTTACTTATGGTAGGTGTAAATGCCGAGTATCAGATTTTTTAAAATTTTTGACCCAATTTGTATCTGCAACCCTGTAGTTTAGATATGTGTTTTAAGTGGTTGTATATATGAATCATGTCATGTATAAGCATGGGTCCCCTTAGCTTTGCATAATGTTTGCAATCAGAGCGGTTCTTACTGCAATTACTCCAATACTGCTGTGTTACGCTGCTTTGACCTGAGCTCGGGAGCTGTTCTACTTGCTGGCTATAGACATAACCCAGGCTTGACCAGCCACAACGGTATTACAGAAGGGCAGCTGTTTATGGACATAGAGTGTAACATCTTGCTATGGTCTCTAGGATCCGATGACCTGGAAAGAAAGCTGACTGTTTTTCCACAGGAATACAGAGAGAATGTCAGCATCTACACACATTCATAGGGATTGATTGATCGATTGACTTTTCAAGCAGCAGCATCTAGTTTAAACCAAGAGTGGAATAATCATACATTTGGAGACCGGTTATTTCCTAAAAAAGGTCATTTCTCTTCAGAGCCCCCCACACACATATATGTATTTAAAAAATGGGTCAGGAGACAGGAGTTAAAAAAAAAAAAAAAAAAAAAAAAAAAGTGTTGTTCAGCACAATATATCCATTTTTGAAATATTGAAAAGAAAGATAAAGCTATTTTTTCAAACACACATATACAAATATGAAATCAAAATACCGGTACAGTATGCAGAAGCAACAAGGTTATTATTATTATTATTATTATTATTATTATTATTATTATTATTATTATTATTATTATTATTATTGGAATCCATATAGAAGTAACAGGGCACTCAATTCCATGTTTTTTGACAGCTGGATCATGTCCTATTTCCCAGTTACTCACTGGTGCTCTCGTCTAATTCACTTTCTAAGGAGATGTCCATGGAAAGAGCACACAATACAAGAGTATAACCGCTTTGTAACGTGCATGACTTCCGAAGGGCCGGCAATGTGCACCTTTTACATCTGTGATGCTACGCCGCTTATCTGAATCTTTAAAATACAGGCAAAAGCGTCAAAGGTGCAAAACCCAGTAAAACAGCTGCTGACAAGGGTTAAACCCCCCTTTCTTTTGCTCATTAGGGTGATGACATACTCTTTTGAATGCTGAAGCCCTGGTTCAGATTTAATATGAATTTGTTTATTTAGTAAGGTTAGAAGCGCTGATGAAAAGGACGGAGTAACTTTCGAAATGTTTGTCTGCCATCTGTGTGCAGCAGGCAGTAACTATGTGCAGATGGTTGTGATTTAGAGACAGGTTGCGCCATACAAAAAAAAATAATGTTCCGGTTCTTTTAATAAGATTTATTGCCACAGTCACAGGTAAATGCTTGGGCCATAATGATAATTGTTAGTAATCCTTCAGAAAACAGTGATTAGAAGTAAAAAAAAAAAAAAAAAAAAGAAAAAAGGAAAACTAAAAACGTAGGGAGCAATCATGTCACATCCTTACAAAGGTGTGTTTATGTTTTTGTCTGTCTAATAATTTGTGGTTATTGCCAAGCTTTTGCTCTTTAATTGTTTTATTTAATATGTCAGCCCACATTGAATCAATTGCATGATTGCTACTTTTGCAAAATGCTTTAGTTGCACTGGAAACTGTGAAACTGCTTTTTAATTTGTCAGAGTTAAAAAGCTATTAGTCATTCTGAGAAACAGATAGCAGAAACTGAAAACGCTTGTGGGTTTTCTGACTAAAGAAACCTTGGTGGTTTTATGTTTTTCTGTTTCTAAGATAAATTGTGACCAATTGTGTGCAATCATAGCACAATGGCTGCTGAAAAACCCTTTTAGGATGTCCTTTCTGGAAACTGCGCTTCAATAAAATAAGGGTATTATTGTGTTCTTACTTTTGAATTACATTTCCCCCCTATTGAATTAGAATAAATGAATCAGAATTTAATGATACAGACACATTTATTCAGGTGCTTGCAGTTTAGTTGAAGGATCCATCAAAAAACACCTGAAAACAGGTTCTTAAAAATACTGATAAGTATTAACAAGGAGTAACATCATATTATAATATAGTTTTTATTTATACGCTGTTTTTGGAAAGCTTATGTTGGGTTTTAAAGTAACTATACATTGTTTTTAAAATTTGATAAGGGCATAACTTTTATATTGTGTTAGCTATATGTGCTTTAGCCCATCATTAATCACAGGGATGGAAATAAGACTCCTATTGCATAGCAGTTTCACCCATTCCAGGTTTTACATGCTTGATTAGCCACAGCGTATAGGAGTGGATTAAACTGCTATGCAACGAGAGTCTTATTTCCATCCTTAAATCACCTAATAATGTTAAACCCCATTTATATATATGTATTATTAATCATTTAAAATGTACCCTTAAACTTTATCATTCATTATTTATGTCAAGTGTTACTATTATTTTAAATAAGCAGCATGACTTTACTACCTGGAAGGAGTTTATGATTTTCATGACCTGCAGGTCTGATCCCATGAAAGGGAGGTCACTGACTAACCCCAACTACTGGTCATTGAGAAGCAATGTTTGACCATTAAAGGGGGAGAAGCCAAACTACCACCAACTCTGTGTGACTTACTGCTGGTGCGAAACAGGCTTCAGACAGACAGCCGCCGTGAGGTGCAACTGTGTTCAAAACAGCATGGCGCTCACAGGGGAATAGAACTGAAAAAGGAAACCGTTTTAAATAAGTTTTGTTGGTATCCTGCCAGGTGCAGGTGGCAGTGTGCACAGGGCTTTATGGGGTTACCTTTGCTCTGCTGGTAACGCACTTAGCTGAGTTTGCAAAAGAGAGACGTTTGACAGCCTCTTCTAAAAATACAACCAATTTGTTGTTATGTTTTATAGAGTTGGAAAGAACGTATAATTAAGAAGTATTATACAAACTGTAATGCCATGATTTTGGCATCAGTGTACTGAAGGTTTTTTTTGTTTGTTTTTTTTGTAGTACATAATATGTTAAATATAAATTAAAAACTCAATAATAATAAAGAATACTCTAATGTTCAATTTCAATGTGTTTTTTGTAACTGTCTTCAAAAATGTCCTTTTTTTTTTTTTAAAGAAAGAGTTTTGTACATGTCTCACGCTAATCTGCTCCAGACTGAAACTGTTTCCATAAGCAAACTCTTTAATTGCTTTCACATGTAAACATAAAGTCCATTTGCACGGTCTATCATTGTGGATTTTAGTATAATTGAAGCAATTTCTGCACAGCCCCCTTTTCCTTCAACGTTAATAGAGGGTTCAAGATATTTGGGGCTAAGTGTGTTTTTATAATTTGGGAAGGTAGATAAGAAAGATATTTCTGGCTCTTCAGTTACCCTGGTTTCAATAAAGAGAAGCATTAGAAGTGGCAAACACAAACCTGCGCTTGAAATTCAGTTTCAGGCAACACAGCAGCTTGTTTTGATTTTCTCTTCGATGGTGCAATGGAAGAAAAAAAAAAAAAAACTTTGACAATAACATCTTTGTTCACACTGCAGAGAGCCATTGAATAAAGGTATATTAACAATTCTAATTTGCACTGCCAACACCTTCATAATAAGCAAACAGGGTATTTTTTCCAGCAATAATTGTGTAGTGTCAGCAATTACTGACTGCATAAAAAAATTCTGACACTTTATTACATTTGCAACAGCGTGTTTCTTCATTATATCGACAACAGGGGCAACTGCTGAATCCAACAGCTGCAGTGCCTTAAGTACGTTTGAATACATCTGAAATTACCTCAATCGTCAGCAGAGTTTGGGTTACTTACCATTTTAGCAAAGCAAAAGGATATAAAAGTAATTAATTATTGCCAAACATAATTACAACAGAGTTACCATTCCCATATACAATGGATTGAGATCCAGTATTTCAGTAAATAATAATATCTAGATTTACATTGTTGGGTAACTGCTCTGATAACGTGAGGAGTGGGTATCAGCTTGTATTGTCCAGCACCCTAAATCATATTCTCTCTTCAATTTACATTAAATGGGCTTAATCCATCCCTGCAAGTACCATACAAAAGCACACACACACACGACACACTGATCTCGGTCTATAAGGAAATACTGTGATCGGGTGTACAGTGGGAGTGCCTGTCATTTCAGATAAAGATACACATTGCGTATACTCCAATTAACTCCTGTTTAAAAATAAAATAATAATAAAACAAATCACAAAAAAAGGTATCTAACAACTAAGTCATATAATCAGAGGCCTCTTTAGCACTCTGATATTGTTTGTATCATCCTTTGTAACATGGATTATGGATTATGGATTTTACTCCTTTTAAAAGCAGGAATAATCAAAGACTGGAGTAAACCTTTTTAAAATATTTAAGCGATGACAAGACTATGATTACAGTTTAATACGGTTCGTGCAGTTAAATGGTTCAGCTTCAGTACATGTCATGGCTTGAGCTCATGGTAAATGGAGGCTTTTGACTGTGCAGAGATAATCAGTTCATTACAGACCGAAGTTAACCAACACAGCATTTTTTTTAAATCAATAAACAAGTACATACATATAAAAGTACATTAGTAAAAATCAAATGAAGTAAATCCTATACATTCTTATTTTAAATTTCTACTTTCAGCTTAATAGGCTCATTCTAAAAGTAATTTACACATCTTAAGCTATTCAAACAGATTAAACAGCAACAGTGTCTTGTGTTTTAATTAGGTTTTCTATTTAGAGATCAAAATATTGTAGTTAAATGAAAACTCTAGCCAAGCTGATATACAAAATGTTAGTGCTACACAAACTACACTCATAACTGTCAACAATTATATTATTTACATAATATTTCTCAAACAGGTAATATATATATATATAGAGAGAGAGAGAGAGAGAGAGAGAGAGAGAGAGAGAGAGAGAGAGAGAGAGAGAGAAAGAAAGAGAGAGAGATAGATAGATAGATATTGCCATTGGTTCTTCTATTTAGTCTATTCCAGGTAGGGTTTCTTTATGAATGCAGTACATTAATTATTCTTATTAAATACAAATAATTCGGTTTGGGTCTGTACTTAGCCTAAATGCTTATGTTTACTGTTGAACATTTCAAAAGATCAATAGCATCATAAGGATAATAAAAAACCTGCTATTGACTGTGCTATACCACAGTTATATAACCAGCAATGTGTTCCTATGAAAAGAAGCATATTTAGATGCAAAGCTATATGAAACAGAACGATAGCGGATACACACTCACTCTAAGATTCTTTATTATACCAATGGCATATTCATTCATTCCTGATTACTGATTCATTAGCAGACACTTAACGTAATGTAAACCCATCTTTATATTGGTTCCAATGCATACACAGGCTGTCGCAGTACAAATGCTTATCAAACAGTATAGTAAGTAGGTGCAAGGCATTAGCGAATAACCTATTTTACAGGTCCTTTACTTAGTCACGTATATTATTTAAGTACCCAATTCAGCCGCCCCATTAATAAAATAGAAAGAGTTAAAACCAGACTATGTGCATGAGTGTTAATTGTTACCACGCATGTTACTGGCAAGCCCATAAATCAAATCTCTAATTGCAACAAATTGTGGGCTGACATTAAGCTATGATTTCTAACCGTAAATATTCATCAACATCAGTACTACCCCATAAAACACGGAACAGATCATTTTCTATCCCACATACATCTTTGCTTATACACCCTTTTATGTATGTATTTTGCCTGTACCCGCTCACTAAATGGGACACATTAGTTAAACACCAAAGTCCATTAGCACAGAGATCTAGTTTTGTTTTCCTAGAGCTAACAGTCCATTACACAGACTCTATGTTCTCCTAAAGGAAAGATGTATGCCATTCTCCTGTATTATTGATTTGTCTTTCCTTTCACATAAGAGGACCAGGCAGCACCTAAAGGAGATACTTCAAAGGACGTGTGAGGTTTCAGAGAGAACATCAGCTCTCCTCAGATGGTAAAAAAAGAAAGCATGTTTTCAGGCAGAGAAGTATTTGAAATGTGCTGGTAATGTACAGTAGATCTCTGTATATTTAGGAAATATTTAACTGTATCAACCCGCTAGTAAAAAAAAAAGCTAAAATGCCTTTCTTTCTCTCTTTGTTATAATTTCGTTCTTTTTATTATTTTCTTCTTTCCTTTGTATTCTTTCTTTCTTTCTTTCTTTCTTTCTTTCTTTCTACAGTATAGACCAACATACAATATTTATATTTCAAATTCTTATATTGTCGACATAAAAAAACAATACACATATGTATTTTTATGGATGATTTATATTAGTATTTAATGTTTAATGAAAAGGGCTGTTTTTGTACAGTGTCCCACATATTATATTATTTGGAATAAACTGTGTGTTTGATAACACTGAACTTTAGAAAAAATATTTACTGCTGTATTTTTATATATATATATATATATATATATATATATATATATATATATATATATATATATATATATATATATATATATATATAACTGACATTTGTTTAAGTCTTGGTACTTTAAAACAAAAACAATGTTATTGGATCTTTTCATTCTGTGTACATACAGCTGAAAGCTGTGTACATGTAGCAGTTAAACTGTATGTTCCAGGAGTGTGTACTAGAAGCTAAATATGTCTAAGCAAAGGTCAGTCACTGATTTGTTATGTGAGTGTTCGCAGTGAATTTTGATGTGCATTGATCAATTCTGCATTCTTTGCTCCATAAATCAATGCAGTATCTGGAGAAATCCTCGTACAGTACGGCAGACAATAAATCGGGCTCTGCATTGTCTTTCTGCTATTTTTAGCTTTTCCTCCCCCCTCCACATAAACTGTTGAGATGCGGGCCATCTGATAGATCACAATGGCTGGCAGAGCCGTTAAGAAGTCCCTTTGACACTCTTTAATGTTGACGGCTTATTACTGCATTCTCTGATTCAGCTAGATGTGTTCAAGGGTCTTTGCGCTGGTCGAAAAGGTCAGCTGCTTTTAGTTGTGCACTGGTAGAATACTAATACTGTCCTTATTCAAATGATCTGCTACAGCACTTATTAAATTGATGGCCTTGAGCTCTAATTTAATACTGTCTCCGTTCAGACGCAGGCCGCAGCTGCACTCAGCGTTGAATTAGGTGGATCTGAGACAAAGTTCAAGCAGGAACTATGGTTTTGGGCTGCATTTTCCCACCAAATTAGCAGTCAGAGGCAGTGTATAATTAATTAGCGCAAACCAGGCAAAGCTTGTCATTTAATAAGGCTTTTTTTTTTTATTTCCACATTACACAAACAGTGGGAATTGATCCATTAAGTGCCTGGCTATTAATGCTGTTTAATGTATGTCTCCTTGTTAAATTGAGACGTCTAGTTACATACATTCAACATTTAAGAGCTCCTAGTGGATGTTGCCGTGTTTGCAGAGATTCGGCTGGCGTGTGTTTTCACAGAATCAAAAATGGATTCATTAATGAATTTGAACATGGCTGATTCAGATAAATAGATGCGGACTGCCCTGGTATATGATACCCATATTGTTTCTTCTTGCGACTTGCATTTGGTTATTCTAATTACTGCATTATACTGTTGGAGAAGCTTATTTTGAGCTGTTTGCAGGATTTAGTTCAAAGGGTTGTTTTTTTTTACCCAAATTCATATCCACTCCATTTTAAAAAGAGAAAATAATTTTAATTGCAATATAGAGCCACCAGATGCCACTAGGTGCTATGTATAACCCCAAGGCAAAACCGATCTTCTTAATAATGTATAGTTCTCATGTCTGAGTTTATGAAATTACATGTCTTGTTTTATGTCAGTTAGGATCCAGGAGACTGACTTTGTCAATGTACATCAAATATAAAACTGTATGAAACACTGACTTTTTAGTATGATTTTAGAATTAATATGAATTTGCTGTTAAAAACATTACCATTTTTCTTTAAATAACAAAATGTGTTAAATTATTAACATAAAAAGGTGCTTCCCTGTGCAAATGTTCTACCAGCAGCAAAGTTTTATGATTTTGGTACAAATATGTACAGTATATAAACATGCGTCCTTATAAAAGTTTGCTGAGTAAAAATGTTAGTTTATATATATTTAGTTTTGTCTCCTTCCAAAGGGTAATTTATGTTATATTTACATTATGAAATATCAAGCTAATCCAGTCAGTGAAGGCAGAAATACTAGCTAAGTGATTTAAAAAAATGGATACGACAGGAATTAAAAATAGCATTGGTTGTATTCAGACTAAATGCATTGATTAATTTAAATTTAAGTGTAAAAAATCATTTCCTTGAGGGTAATCAAAACAAATTGTTCTTTGGAGGCTGCACAAAACAAGCTTTTATTTAAATTTTTTTATTTTGGTGTTGCACTGCTTTAAAAAGTCACATTCTTGGTATTTGTTTCAGACCGTGCTGTTCTGAAATCCCTGTGTTAATACAGGGCTCTGGATAACTTATGAAGCCTGGGGTGTTGTGAGCAAGCTTGTGATACACAATCGAGAAAAGAAAAGAGGTCAATCTATTTAAAAGTGACACAGCACCTTTCCCCAGACACTTCTATGCACGTTTGCCGTCCTCCTAATAGACTTACATACACATGCATTCTTATTTACAGATTTATTTTGCCTTGATTGCATTTCACATGGTGATTTCATTATTGGCATTTATTTTGATGCATGTGAATGCAAGTGTAAAAAGCCTTGTAAGCAGCTCTGGGGACGAGTTACAGAAAGCATTCTTCAGAAAGGTTTATTCTTTATTGACATGTGCTCAGCCTCCCCAACACACACCCCATGCACACACGCACAGCTGCAAACACTTACTTGGATTTATAACAGGTTGTCCCCTAGCAGCTGCTATCTTTGATATCTTTATTGAAAATACAGCAGAACCTGCAATAAAAACAAAAAAAACAAAAAAAACATGTAGCAGTTAAATACTATGTTCTAGGAGTGTGTACTAGAAGCTAAATATGTCTAAGCATGTCGATATATGTATATATTAACCTTTATCCCACTGTATGCATAACTGTACCATGTTACATTTAATACCTTTGCTGTACTTTTCCAAGCATATGTTTTTGTTTTTCAAAGTCGTGGCAGAGCAACACCTTGTACCCCATAAAGTTCACATAAACAGTATTAATAATTTCTAAAAGTGAGATTAGAGTGTGACTGAGTGGGCGATACATAGGCTACTGCTCTAGCAATATATATATATATATATATATATATATATATATATATATATATATACATACAAATGTCTGGATCTCGGTGTGTGATAAATATACCTCTGCATTACCTGATAATATACATTGTATGTATGCATTAATAGATATATACATTAGTCAAAGCAACTCCAACATTTACTCATTGTGCTGGGGTGGTTTAATAAGCCTTTAAGACAATACTGTTATCAATGAACACAAAGAAGGCTGAGATGAATTTAAAACACAAAGAACTAATGAAAAAGAAGATGTATGCACACATAAATAGATTGTGGGATAATTAATTGCTTGCCATCCCCTCCACTGATAATGATAGGATGTAGCCCGTCGAATTTGCCAAATGTATTTTATTTCGCTGATTATTTATTGTTCTATCCATCATCGGGCAGTGTGTATGGGATAGCAAGATTTTAAATAATGACTTTCGCATGATAAGC